>NC_048429.1:15670002-15680803 GCF_013103735.1 Etheostoma cragini
TGTGATTGGCTGCTTAGAAAATAAGTGTTAACGAGCAGTTGGACAGGTGTACCTAATAAAGTGGCCGGTGAGTGTATATATATATATATACATATATATATATGTATATATATGTGTGTGTGTGTGGGTCACTTAGACATTTCCATTGCATTCCATGGCAGACAGAATACCAGCTGAGATCAGTTGCATTGTTTTTTTTAACCAGGGCAGCAGTTTTCAGATTACATTACGTGCTTTCATAATTGCAAAAGGGTTCCGTAATGTTTATTTAGTTAGTTTCTTTTTTTTTAAATGATATCAGATTATTAAACAGAATGTGCCTTAGGAACACTGGATGAATGGTTGCTGATAATGGGCAATGTAGATATTTTTATGTTAAAGGACGTTTGACCTACCACTCGGCCCTTCGGTGGCCTGTGCCATTATACGTAAATCTACAAGGCCCTATGACAGGCGAGACCATTCTCTAACCCTGAACCAACTCACCTTAAGGTTCCCTCTAGAAAATGGACTGTAATAATAGTGAACATAGCAGCAGTAATGTCACCCATTGGTTTGTGAAGTGCCGTTTTGAAGCCTCAAGTCTGGCAGTCTTTGGAAGAGAGGGTGGATGTAGGCAGGATGACTAGGGCCAAGCCGGAAAATTGCAGATTTTCAACCCTTCTGAAGCGAGTCCTCCAGTGCAGAGTGTAAAAACAACAAGTTGCAGTTTATGTGGGGTCGTGTACCTGGCTATTGTCTGGTTGCAGTGGTTTCCCTAAAGCCACCTATAAAGATATAGATAATTCCCCTTACTTCTCTGGAATCATTTACAGAGTCATATATAACAAATTGATGCACTGTTATCAATGGGTTGATTTCAAAATATTGACTAGAGACCTCCTTCAGTTGAACTATAATTGTTTTACACAGCATAGTCACTCACCTTTGCATTGACATCAATATCATTTTAGAATGCACTTCTCACTTTTCTACTGTTTTTATGAATACTTTTTAATAAAAACATTTCTTATTTGCATGAAGTAATGTTATACATTTATTTCCAATAATGCCTGCATACTGCTGTCTACTTGTCTTGATTGTTAAATATATTCTTATATTAATTTGATTGTATTTCTGTTTGATATTTCACTCTGGTTTCACTTGCAAATGAGATCTGGATCTAAATTTGATTTCCTGATTAAATTAAGTATATGTAACCCTTCTTATTTTTTGAGTATTGGTAACTTTTAAACGGAACAAAGCTGGCTGTTTCACAATGTTTCCGTTCTTTGTGCTATGCTAACCACATTTCCCAAAACATTGAACATTTCTTAAAATTGAAAAATACTTATTACTTATACTTAGTATTTTGATAGAATGACTTAGACTTCAGAGAACTGCAATTTCAGCTTTTATTTCACTGCCTGTGACAGTCACTACCTCTGAAACTGTAAACCTACTCTCTACAGTTCAGGATGTTTTCGTGACTGTTGCTTAATGCATGCTGGGATCATAGGATGGTTTCCTCATCACTCTGAAAACTAATAAATTGTTAGAGCCAGCGGATGGACAGATAGATGGGTTGTTGAAATCCAGCTCACCAAATAACTATCCAGACTAGTGCTCTACAACCCTTGGCCTCAGCCAGCACTCAGAACCCTGCTGGCTTTGGTTTATAACCGTGTAATCGGTGAGTATTCTGCACCTGGGATGGGAAATACAAGCAATTACATGCATCTAAATGCCAGGTAAGACCAGCAGGCACAAGTGGATGCTGAGTTGCGGAGGAATTAAAAGCTACAGGCCATCTGAATCTAGCAAGGTGAAGGACTGAAATGTATTCATAGAGAGTATGACGGTTTGAGCTTGGAGCGAAGACGGACACTGGCAAAATCCCAAGGAAGAATTCCCCTCTGATGATCGGCACCATGGAAACGTACAGCCATTTGACTGTCACAGTGTCCCGGGTGGAAAGCTCATAATTACGAGTGCATTGTGATTAGACTGAAGTCTAGATGATAAAACAACAAGGCCGTATACTCACTTATCTTTCAGCTAATGGAATTGACTGATCTTTTAAAATGAGGTATTGAATTGCCCGTGTATGCAACGATCCATATTATCGTGGAAGAAAACAGCCGATAGAGCTTCAAGCTTGCAGCTTACAACCTTGACAAACGAATTAGGTTGAAGGATACTTTCATCTGGTATGAAAGACACCATTTGCTAGTTGCAAAACCCACACACAGTGGTATTCAGCTCCTGAAGCACATATAGTAAAACATGTTGAAAATAAAGCTTAATGTCATAGCAATGAGGAACACTTAGGCCCAAATGTGGCCATATTAAGGCAATAAATAAGGTCCGTGCTAAGGTCTGTATTCCAACACTACACCGATGAACACCATGGTGAAAAACGAGGGGGATTATGTAAACCCTTTGCACAGCCTTGTACCGTCTAAAATATTCTGCATCAGCAAGCATATCCTTAAATTCTGCTCCTCTTCAACTAAATCCTTTTTTTTTTCTGGCACATAGTCTTGTAAAGACCTTTAACAGCCCATTTCAACCCAGAACCACTGAAGCAGTCGCTCTGTTAGAGAAAATGAGAAAGACATGTGTAAGGTCGCAGATGTTTAATTAGAGTGATGCTGGGTCTAAATGAACCAAATTGTCCTTTGCCTCACGCCATGTTGCCTCTATTTGTCTATATCTGCAGGGGTTACAAGAATGATAATTGACATGGACTGTATACACCAATGAACAGCTGTTTCTGTAAAATGTAACAATTCCAAGACCAATTAAAAGGCTTTGAGAGTGTCAAACAATACAACATATGACCCGAACACCACTGAGGATCTGTTGGATTTAAAGCTAAGAGCATCTGAGTTTAGGGGGATGTTTTGAGAATGCATTCCTAGTCAACACGGCATCATACCTGAATGTAACGTTGTGGAACGGTCGCAGATTGGTTAGGTTTAGGCCACATAGCAACTTGGTTAGGATTAGGAAAAGATCGTAGTCAGGGTTTAAATAAGTAGGCTTGGTGCATCAATTAATTAGCTCAAAAGAATGTGACATACAACGTGATGGTACTACGTTATGTACATAACTTACAAGTTAAATTATGTACCTAAGTTAAAATAAGTCAACGTTGACTTTTGTTTTCACACTGGACACGACCAGCACTCTCCTGGGTGAAAGTCAGTGTTTTTTTGAGCAAAATATTGTGATTTGTGTTCAAATTAAATTGTAATTGTTTGTCAGGTAACTTAACTTTTATACGTAAGTACGTGATGTAGTTATGTACGTGACATAGAGCATGACGTTACTGCGTTAAGTTACTACCTTATGTTATGTTACTACTTTAAGGTTACGTTACTGTGTTAATTTTTTATCTAATGTTATGTTACTACCTTTTGTCACATTACTGCCTTACGTTAATGCGTTACATTACTACCTTATGTTATGTTACTACCTTGTGTCTCGTTACTATCTTACGTTACTGCGTTACTTTACTACCTCATGTTATGTTACTATCTTATGTTACGTTACTACCTTACGTTACTGTGTTATGTTACTGTGCTATGTTGCTGCAGTGAATTCCTACTTTAAGTTACTACCTTATGTCACGTTACTATATCACATTACTGAATCACGTTACTATGTGACGTTGCTACTTCCTGTTACTACTTCAAGATACTACTTCATTTTACTACGTCACTACGTTACTTAAATAACTTAACTTGCGTACAGTGCGTAAGTACGTTTGTGCAAATATTGGGTTTCTTTGTACTACATCAGTTGACTTCCTCCTTTGCTCCAGTAATAATTACTGCAGCCACCAGATGTCGGCAGCACGTGTAACGTGTTATAAGTTGGAACCAGCAGCTTGTATAAATTACCTATAGGGTCGTTGTTGGGAGGAGGAACGTCTTAAAACGACTGATATTTCATTCACGTAAGCTGCAGAGTCAGGTGATAATTTTTTCGCGTTGTGTCACTGCAAGCAACTCCTTTCCTACTACATGTAGTCATCTAATCAATTGTTGATATCAAAATATGGATTAGTGTAGCTTTAATCTGCTATCTGGCAAACACTTTGTTGTCAATCTGCAGGTATACACTGAACATTTATTCACATTCAACTATATGTATAACATATGTTTCTATTGCATTTCAATGGATTTTCATATTTAATTGGCGTGCATGTACAATGAACACCTTTTAAATGACCTTGCCATCTGGTTTCAATAGTTCAATAGCTTTTTATACCAAAGCTATATGGAAAAATGTTCGTAGAGAAACTGTTGCAAGGACAACTAAATGAAGTATTTTAAAAAGTGGTTTCAAAAAATACACAGAGACATGTGAGTGAGTGGTGGTGATGCTGCAGCTGCACCCTCTCCTCTTGGCTATACTCACAACCCCCCCTCATGCTATTGGTGTATGTGTTCCGTTTTTACTCTCAGGCAAGGCGACCCCTCCCACAGCCGTGCACAGCAGCATGTAACCCGACCTGCAGGTGAACACTTTCTCCACTCACGCTGGCTGCATCGTTTGCGGAGGGGAGGCTGAAGTTGCCTTAAGGATTTTTGTTGTTGTTGTTGTTGTTTTAGGATTCGCATACGGGACGCGGTCCTGCATCGCGTGCGGATATGAAGGCAGACGTGAAGATGATCTGAACAGGCAGCAGCGTGGGCGTAAAGGTGAGCCGTCGGCTGCGTCTAAATACTGTTTGGTAATCGTCAAATACGGGTTGCTGTCTCTTTCTGAGCCAGATTATGTGTGGGACCAGACTTGAAAAGGATATGGTGGGCTAATATCGTAGAAGACTTCATCTTTCATCCACAACCACTTTCCTACATTTCTCACTCAGTCTTTTATCTTTTAGCTACTATTTCTTCTTTTTTTATGTTCTCACTTCTGCTACACGATCACTTAGGGTTGTAACAAATAACTATTTTCATAATAATAAATTAATTTGCTAATTCTTGCTTGATTGACCGTTTTGAGCTACAGTGAGTCACAACATTGTTCAAAATGATTCCAAATTCAAAAAGTCCTCACATCTAAAGAACCTGCAACGCAAGAACGATTGGTATTATGAATGGTATAATTACAAATGACTGAAGTGATTAATCGATTATGTAAAATGGTTGCCAGTTGATTGTTTTGTTGATTTTTAATAGTTAGACTTGGTGTGTTAATATTAATTTGCTGGACCTTTTACATGATTATTATACAGTTTGACAGGGAAAACAGCTGCATATGGAGTTTTTAAATAATAGATTTGTAAAATTGAATTAAACTATAAATATTGCAGGAGGACTGTAAGTGATAGACATACTTGCAGTTATTAAGTTATCATTATTTAATGTGGTTACAATTTATGTTTCCCTTACCTATATTACTATCAAGGGCTTAGCACAAAATTCGGGATCTTTTCAATGGGCCGCTCCCTGCTTCCACAGTAAATCATTTTAACATCTTTTTGGGCCCTCCTCACATGGGGGGCCCTGGGAACTCCCCCTCGCCCCCAGTCCGTTGCCCCTGACCACTATGCTCTCATACATCTATTTATTCAACTAACTGTTCATCTTGCTGCCTTTTTTGTGCTCATGATGATGATTATTTTAATTACTTTGTTTAATTTTTACTTCATGTACTTCATTAAGCTCATGTTGAACTTTTTAGGCAAGAGAAGAAAGAATTCCTGCGCACTGTCCTTTTACTTGCAATTGTTTTTTTCAAAAGGCATCTTGAACATTCAACATACAAAATAAAATAAAAAACCCACACAAGCAGATAATTTAATCAGATGCCATCAAAGAACAAAAAAGAGGCAGAATTCGAGAAGAAGAGTGTGAGGCAGAAGTATATGGCAAGCCGTTTATTCAAACCTCATTCCCATCCTATAATGCTTATCCTACTTTACGATATTATATAAATACAGAAGAAGCAAATGGGTTTGTATATGCTCTATTTGGAAATACAACGTGTTGGTCCTTCATTACGTGAAAGCAGAGGAACAGAGAACATTCTAAACAGATACAGTTATCATCTCTTCAGGTGAGGCCAATGTACATTTAGTCCAGGGGTCTTCTTATGATTTTTAGGCCAGAGACCCCTAATCTGAAAGAGAGACAGAGCAGGGACCCCCTTCTACATAGATTGTATATAATATACAATATTTTGCATAGTCAACTAGGCCAGATGAAATTGATGAAAAGAATGCATATCAATATATTATTTATACATATGTTAGTGGAAGGAAAAGTGAATCCTTAAGGTTATCCTTAAAGTTAACCATATGGCTACCTTACCTATAGTAAGCTGATTTTCAATGTGTAAATTAAATGTGTTTTTTCACAGATGGGCCAATTTATCTTTGCCAAGAATATGTTGAATTCATATTAATGTATATTTTCAGAAATACTTTTACCTCTCAAAATGTTTTTTTTTACATAATTTGGCGGCTCCCCTGGACTAACTATAAGGACCCCCTAAGGTGTCACAGACTCCTCGTTGAAGATCTCTTATTTAGTCCACTAGAAGGCACTTCCCACCAGCAAAGGTGGACATACCACAATCTATAACGGACAGCAACCACGTACATTTATTTACAAACACAGTTAAAGATAAAACCATGTCTAAAACCATCTCTTCAGTAATATTCCGTCATATATTGCTTTAACTGTTGAAGGTCGGAGGACCGAAACCTATTTTGCAAGTGAAGTTTATTGCAAGCAAAAGTACAGCATGCAGGAATTCTCTCCTCTCTTGCCTTTGGACATTTCCTCCTACGCACCTGTCTACAAAAAAAATGTGAGGCATGCATGAGCCTTCACAGATAAAACTTTGTTTAGTGCCACCAATGGAAGATTATTTCTAAAACTAGTTTAAGTAAAGCAGAGCAAGCAGTCATTATTAGGAATTGAAAACTAAAACCTAATTTTATAGATTAAAAATACAGTCCTCAAGTCCACCGTGATCCGAATGGAGTATTGAAAAAATTCTAAAAGATTAGTTTCGATGTTCCCTCTATCTTGTTTCCTCTCTCTGTGTCTCTCTTCAGTTTGCTATCGGAGGCTTATGAACCTGACATGTGTACACCCAGTGAGACAGTAACCTGAGACCACATTCTGAGGGAATACCAGGATGAGTCCCATCGCCTCACAGCTTTTGGACAGGACCAGTGTTGGAGGCAGTCGTGGGAACCCTGCCTTTGCAGCTTTGCTGCTCTCCATGTGGCTTGGCTTTCATCCCTCTGTGGCCACTTGCCCACCCTACTGCCTTTGTGCCAGTGATATCATTTCCTGCAGCGGGTGCAATCTGTCTGCGCTGCCCTCTGATCTCCCAAGCTATGCCACACGGTTGGACCTGAGCCACAATGTCCTTACTGACCTATCCGTGGACTGGATTTCCCGACCGTTCGGACGGCTTGCTACACTGGTTCTCAGCCAAAACTCCATAAGCCAAATTGAGGTTAACGTATTCACTGTGACGCCACATCTCCTCCACCTGGACCTCTCTTCCAACCGACTAACAGTCCTGAACTCATCCATCTTTACTGGGTTGAAGGAACTGAAAGAGCTGCTGCTGTTTGGAAACCAGATCATCCAGATGAACCCAGGGGCCTTTAGAGATCTTTACAGCCTGCAGAAGCTCTACCTTTCTGGGAACAGACTGACGGCTTTCCCCCTGGGGCTTTATTGTGAACCTGAAGGGCCCCGTAATCTGACCTTTCTAGATCTGTCCTACAACAGGCTCTCCAAGGTGCCCGTCCAGAGCCTGCTATCGCTCACCCAGCAAGGTGGAATTTATTTGCAGGAAAACCCTTTGGTCTGCAACTGTGCTTTACTTGCCTTGCAGGAGTACTGGATGTGGAAACAGTATCGCCCCCTGGTGGAATTCAGAGGTGAATACCCATGTAGAGACAATTCAGGACCATGGTCTGAATGTAGCCAGGATGTAGTTTCAGAAATGCCCCTTGAGGCACAGACTTACCAAGTAGAGCCTGGTAAATGGCTAAGAGTGCCATGCCCAGGGTTTGCCTCTCCAGCCCAGGAGGGCTTGGATTGGTTCTGGGTTACCCCCAAGACTGTGTTGAATTCATCAACCAATGATCCAAGTGCCCACCTAATAGTTTTCCCCAATGGCACCCTTGAAATCCAAGGAGCCCTGATGGAAGATTCTGGTACGTATGGTTGTGTAGCTGCCCGTGGGCGCCACTATGACCCCGACAAGTCTCCGGAAGTCAGCGTGGTGGTTGGAAACTTAACCAAGGCCTCCACTAGCAACTTGGCACACAGAAGCAGTGCAGAGCATTTCAACACAGCATTCACCACCCTGGCTTCCTGTGTGGTCAGCATCATACTGGTGCTGCTCTACCTCTACCTCACTCCCTGTCGCTGCCGGGAAAACCGGGGATCGAGAGGGTGCGGTGGACGAGCCTTCATCCTCTGTTCAGACCCCAGAGAGGTAGAGTCAGGACAACGACGGTCAAATGGAAAAAGGGTGGCGTTCTTAGAGCCTCAAGCAGAGGACTCTGATATTGGTAGCCCAAAAACATCAGCAATGCATTTGGGTCATGTTACCACTGAGGGAATTCTCAAGAATGGAAGTAGAACAGTGGGTCAGATGCTTTCAGACCCTGCTCAAATGGCATAGAAAGAAATCAACCTTTTGCACATTCCGGTATTTTGTTTGTCTGATCCAAGTGTTTTGTTTGTTTCACTGTAGTTATGCATTGTAGGGTTCTGGTGTTTAGTCTGAAGCAGAAAATGCAGTCCTTTTGTAAGCAGAATTTCAAATATGTCTTGAATGTAAGTAATGTCTGTTTTTAACATTAAGAGTTCATATGGAAATATCAATGTTACCGTCTTTCATGTTCATTTCACTGGCCCGCAAATGTAATGTTTTGGCTCAGTCCCACCTCATTCATCAAGCCTGTTTAAGCCACAAAAGGCAGCTTTTTTCAGCAAAAAGCACTTATAAACCCAGTGAACGATGTCTACTTAGCCCCAAATATTAGACAAAGTAAGCAGGGTTAAATTAACTTTTTTTTAATGAATTTTTTTATTTTATATCTCACATACCCCGTGCAGTAATCCAAAGTACCTCTTGGGGTACATAAACCTCTGTTTAAAAACTAGGGCATTATTCCTAAACTGGGGTATGTGAGCCCCGGAGGTGACATGGAGGGGGAAAAAACAAGAACAAAAAAAAATAAATTATAACACAATTATAACACAAAAATATGTACTGGGGACAAACACGTTTGCGAGATCTTGACTTTCTTTTGCAAGATCTTACAAATCTAACAAACAATAAGTAGGGCACTAGCTAGTATCTAGCTAGGTATTAGCACAACATGATTACTTCTTCTTGGTTGTCTAAATACATCCTTTTTTTTGATAAGCATTACTAATTAATGCATGCCAAAGTGAAGTGTTATAATGGACATTGTTGTTGACAACACAAACTAGCGCTACAGACCTCCAGTCAACAACATTGTTCATTATAACACTTCTGTTTGGCAAATATTATTTAGTAATGTTCATCAAAATTAACGATGAATGTATTTAGACAACCAAGGATATGTAATCATGTCATGCTACTAGCTAGATACTAGCTAGCTACTAAGATTAGCCTGATGCCATGGACATCAACAGTCAACAACAATGTCCATTTTAACACTTCACTTTGGCTTTTATTAATTAGTGATGCATGCTACTACCTAGCTACTAAGATTAGCCTGCAGTCATTGACAACTGTCAACAACAATGTCCATGCTTATCAAAAAAAAACAATGGAGGAATTTAGACAACCGAGGAGACGTAATCATGTCGTGCTCTTAGCTAGCTCGATACTAGCTAGCGTGCTTCACGTTACTAGCTAGTTAGGTTAACAGGGCTGCCAACTCTCACGCATTGGCTGTGAGACACAAGCATTTGAGTGGTTTCACACGCTCACATGCCACACCCCCGATTTCTCACGCTGAAGTGTCAACCCGTTCTGTCAAAATTCTGAAAGATGGGTTTATCTATAGATCTACCTGTTGAGCCACTCGTGATTGACTAGTTGTGCTTTCAGAGACTGTGAGGGGGTTCAAGAGCGCTCCCTGTCTGCTGAAGTTTTGAATTGTTGCTAACTGAGAACATTTTTTTTACGATCCATCCCAGGTGCATTTCCCTGGCTTCAGGTATGTGCTCTGAGTATCACAGACCGTCCGTCGCTTCGTGACCACTCTCTCTGTGAAAATAAGGTGGGCAGCGCGGCTAATGTAGCAACTTCAGTTCATGTTAGTGGACTCGCTCTGCTGTGGGCAGTGAAGTTTTTGCCGTTTAATGGTTTATTTTTCAATTTTTTTTCCTGCATACCCACAGACCCTCCTACGGAGATCCCCATCCCCCCACATATAACATATCACAATTTAAACCCTGAAGGATAAAGACCCAAAGAAATTGCTTTTTACACGGCAAAATATGGGCTGGCCCCCCCAAATCTCACTCCAAGGTTTTGGGAAAAATTGGCAGCCCTGGGTTAGCCTTATTATTGTTATTATTTTTATAGCTAGAACTGTAGGTTTTTCAATTTACATCATGTTTCTATTGTGGAAAATGTTGTTTTCACTAGTTTTTTACGTGGGTTATACAACTGGACATCCAAATAACGCCCCCCAACCCGTCAGACTCCATAGGATAACATGGGAAAACTTGACCCCCTACCTGGTGAGCTCAAATATACAGTGGGTACGGAAAGTATTCAGACCCCTTTAAATTTTTCACTCTTTGTTTCATTGCAGCCATTTTCC
>NC_048429.1:15680903-15685279 GCF_013103735.1 Etheostoma cragini
TTTTGGAAAAAGGCTGCAATGAAACAAAGAGTGAAAAATTTAAAGGGGTCTGAATACTTTCCGTACCCACTGTACTTTCAACTTTCTAAAACTGCTTTTCCATGTCTCGCCCCCATAAATAAACACTGATATTTGTGCGTTTACTTAAAATCCATGGAGTTACAGCCAGGTTGGGGACAGTTGAAACAGCTGTTTCAACGGTCCCGACATAAACGTATGCCATTACAATGTGTTTTGCTTGTCATGTAAACAAGCATGCAATATGAAAGTCTGGGATAGTGGCAGTCTGTGGTGGCAATAGCTCAGTCCGTAGGGAGTTGGGTTGGAAACCGGAGGATCACTGGTTCAAGTCCCTGTATGGACCAAAAAGTACAGAGTGTGGATTGGTGGCTTGAGAGATGCCATTTCACCTCTTTGGCACTGCCAGGTGCTGTTGAGCAAGGCACCATGCCCCCCCAACCGCTCAGGGTGCTGGTTCAACTGACAGCCCACTCATTCTGACATCTCTCCATTAGTGCATGTATAGATCGTGGATGTGTGTAGTTCAGGACTGTGTGTGATAACTAACATAGTGTGGACACAGAGTGTAAATTGTAATTTCCCCATAGGGGAAATAAACAGATTAAAATTAAATGAACACTAAATGGTCTGCTGAATAAGCATGCTGTCAAACCTTTAAATTAAAAACACTCATTAATAATTGAAAAAATGGGACCGCTAATGAAGTTCACTTTTGACAATCAAAACTCATTTATCGGCTGTAACTCCGCAAAAAATGATGATAGGAGGAGGGTAACATGTTCTATGTGTTGACCTAAGGAAGTCTGTCTATCATCATCGCACTCTGAGAAAACTGGAATGTTTCATCCGTTCCGCGTTTCAATTGTCCCGGCTCTCCCCTACTTCTGTTCTTAAGTAAATCTGGAATCAGGTACACGTGTGCGTTTAACTTTTTAAAATGCCATTTTCAATGATGTCAGACCACATACAATATTACATTTCCCTTCATTTTATTGCAAAGGAAGCAAATAAAATATCAAAAAGTATAACTAGACAATACAGTCCCCAGTTCTCCAAAGGGGTGTGAAGATTGACATTTGAGCCAGCTGGACACTTGTCAACCTGATCCTTGTTCCATCTCTGCTGTGGGGGGGGGATGAGGCTCCAGTCAGCCAAGATTAGTGCCACAGAATCAGAAGGCCGGTTGTTTGTTGCTCCGGGCCCAAATGACCCACATTCCTCTGTCCTTCCTTGACTGTTTTATGGGTGGGTGAAATAACTTCCATGGGGCCAGGAGCAATGTTAAAGTTTCCTATGACCTTGCTCAAACTGTTTGAATATAAACTTCTGATACTACATGTGTTCTGTTAGATATTAAAAACAGGATGCAATTCAACTAGAGCATTGAAGGTGAAGCTTTTCACATGGCTAGAATGACTGACATTTGTAGGTAAATTAAATAAATTGTTTCAATTTGGAGGGTGAGTGTGTTCTTTTATCCCTACGAGGAAATGCTGTTTGACTATTTTACTCTTCTCTGCAGAATCTGTTCATTTTTTTTTGTTGGTATTACTCTAAGCTAAAATGAAAAAAGGCAGTTTGGATGAAAAATGAAAAAAAGTAGTGTTACATCAGAAGGATTTCAGGATGACACAACCTCTTAGTGAGTCAACAAGTAACATTTTCAAAATTCTCTTACAAGCCTTTTCAATGGCTAGTGGCTAATGGCCATAGGCGGCAACTGTGCACAGGGGTGGGGCAGCTGGGGGGGGGGCTTGATAATTTTCTCTAATACTGATGATTCTGAGTCATAAAAAAATTTGTCAAGAGTTTGCTTGTTGCTAATTCCACCCGACATGCTTTCACTGGCTACAGAAAATGAAATGCAACTTATATCTAAGTTGTCACTCATCTGGCGAGAGAACTGTGCTTTTGAGTGTGTAAATTAATTATTAAGTTGATTGATTTTACTAATTTAGTGGCTGGCTATAAGTAAGCTATAGGTAGCTTGCCTTCTAGGGACTCAGTTCTCAGTAGCTTAACACATTATATGTATTAGAGAAAAGAATCACTTCATCCAATTTTAGTGAATAAAAAACTACTGCTAGCCACAACTACACACAAACAAGCACAATTTGAGTGTATTAATTGTGTCCCCTTAAAAAAAGTGCTCTATTGAAATTTTCTAATTGTTGTCTGTTTAATGGAATTTACACCCATGCTAATGGCTGAAAACCCTTTTAAAACCCTATTTCATGTGTTCTAGTTGGTCAGTACTTCTCAGACTGAAGAGACATTTGATATGAATGTACTATTTTTACAGTGTTGTAATGGCGGTGAGACACGCTTAGGCTGTTACAGCAGCATCATCCTTTCCGAGGCAACAGGCCAGTGGCAGGTGGTGAATAAAAACATCAGTATGGAGCCCACTGGGACTAATTTACCGTCCCTCACCTCTCTTCCTGACACGGTACTTTTCACGGGTCAAGACAGTGACAGTTGGAGTGCTGCTGGTGTTGTCAGTCAGGTAGAGAAAACTTGCTGCTTATGTCTCCATACCAGTGTTGGCAGTGGAAGTGTTCACTCCACTGAATATTATAATTTAAATGATGATACTGACTGGACCAATATATAGAATTTGTTATAGAAATAATTTCAATGCTACCCTTAACCCTCATTTGATTTCTTGTCTTTATTTACTTATTGGTTTAAAAAGGGACACCCCAGCGATATCACAAAAATAACCCTGATGATGTCATGAATTATCTTCGGGTGAGCTTAGCTGTTCTCATGAACCATTCATACATATAGCTACCAAAAGTACTAATAATAAAAGTATTCCACACAGCGCGTTTTTACTGTTTTTCAACAACATTGACTGCCGCTATGTAAGAGCGCTAAGATCTGTGTAGGGAGGAGGTCGGGGTGGACGGATGGGTCCCAAAACAGAGGGATTTCAAGCGGGTGAGGGCAGTTTGTGTCACCTAAGAAATAAAGGTAAAGACACAAGACTGTCACTTAGGAAACAGGTATTCGTGTCCCAGGAGTACTACTTAAGGGGACTGGTGTTTTGACCCAAACCACAATCTTTTTTCTTATCTTAACTACTTTGGTGACTAAACAGAACTGTCTACAGCTCATGACACCTTTTGTCAGCTAATTTTAACTGCAGCATTAAACACTATTTTAACTGTAAAGACTGCTAAACTTAACTGCTGCAGCAAACACTATTTTAACTGTAAAGACAGCTAAACTTAACAGCCATGTGGCCTGTCGTCATCTATAACTGCGGAGGATATCATACAAATTGCAGTGGTGTCAAATTCCGTTCAAATTAAGAATAAGTATAAGTCTATTTAAGTAAACGTCCTGCACAACATATGACTTAAAGTGGCTAAATGTAACTTTGGAAACGAGCGGTAGTGTTTTTACCACAACAGCTGTTGTTAACGTCTCGTCTTTACAGTGCTGTGTCATAGGTCATATCATTCATTTAAAATAGGAGAACACTTTACAGATGCATCGTTTCATTTTAGGTGTAGCATACGGCAAATTAGCCTACTTTGGATGTATCTTTAGCTTAACCGGACCGTCATCACTGTCACCGGGTCACCAGCCAAAGCATTAAGAGATTGTTGTAGCAACCAACGTAATAATACCTTAGATTAACATAGCGCATTTAATGAAACCCAAGGACGCTTTACACAAGTACAGGAGGACAAAGGGGAAGAAAATAGTAGGCCAACACAAACACGGACTGAAAGGAATAAAATGTCTGTGCTAAATGGAAGGGGGACAATGCACGTTGTAAAATAAATTTAATGAATGATATAGTCATATTAATGGATATATTACATATTACATATTACCATATTTCCTCTCTGGGGGACCATCATCTTATCGTTGTGGAGAGGTCTGTGTGTCCTTATGAACCTGAGGGCTGTGTTGTCTGGAGCTGTGTGCTCCTGTAAGGGTGGCAAAGTGGTTTCAGATGAGGGGCCAGACAAAAAATGGTTTCAAAAACCCCATGAAAAACCGAGGTAGAGCGGAAGTGACCCTGCCCGGAGAAGGCCTGGGGCTCCCATCTGGAGCCAGGCCCAGACGGAGGGCTCGTCAGCGAGCGCCTGGTGGCCGGGTTTGCCACGTAGCCCGGTTGGGCACAGCCCAAAGATGCTACGTGGCACCCCTATCTCCATCCCATGGGCCCACCACCTGTGGGAGGAACCGCTGGGGTCGGGTGCGCTGTAAAATGGGTGGCGGCAAAGGTCAGGGGCCTCGACGGACCAGACCCGGGCGGCAGAGACTGGCTCTGGGGACGTGGAATGTCACCTCTCTGTGGGGGAAGGAGCCGGAACTTGTGCGGGAGGTGGAGCGCT
>NC_048429.1:15685379-15687903 GCF_013103735.1 Etheostoma cragini
GCCTCCCTGATCTGAACCAGAGTGGTTGTCTGTTGTTGGACTTCTGTGCTAGTCATGGATTGTCCATAACAAACACCAAGTTTGAACATAGGGATGCTCATAAGTGTACTTGGTACGAGAGCACAAAAAGATCAATGATCTATTTTATCATTGTTTCAGCTGATCTGAGGCCATATGTTTTGGACATTCGGGTGAAGAGAGGGGCAGAGCTGTCAACTGATCACCATCTGGTGGTGAGTTGGGTCAGGGGATGGGGGAGGACTCCGGACAGACCTGGTAAGCCCAAACGCGTAGTGCGGGTAAACTGGGAATGTCTGGAGGAGGCCCCTGTCCGACGGACTTTCAACTCACACCTCCGGCGGAGCTTTTCGTGCATCCCTGTGGAGGCTGGGAGCATTGATCCTGAGTGGACAATGTTCAAAGTTTCCATTGCTGAAGCTGAGGTGGGGAGCTGTGGTCTTAGGGTCTTAGGTGCCTCAAGGGGCGGTAACCCACGAACACCCTGGTGGACACCGTGGTCAGGGAAGCCGTCCGACTGAAGAAGGAGTCCTTCCGGGAAATGTTATCCTGGAGGACTCCGGAAGCAGTTGTAAGGTACCAACGGCCCTGAAGGGCTGCAGCCTCTGCCATGACAGAGTTCGAGCAGCGGGTGTGGGAGAAGTTCGGAGAAGAAATGGAGAAGGACTTTCGGTCAGCACCAAGGTGCTTCTGGAAAACCGTTCGCCACCTCAGGAGGGGGAAGCGGGGACTCATCCAAGCTGTAAACAGTAAGGATGGGACGTTGTTGACCTCAACTGGGAAGGTAATAGAGTGGTGGAAGGAGCACTGTAAGGGACTCCTGAATCCAGCTGACACGTCCTCTGTGGTGGAGGCAGAGCTGGAGGATGATGGGGGATTGTCGTCAATTTCCCTTGTGGTGGTCGTTGAGGTTGTCAAACAACTCAGCCTTTGTCACCAATCCTGTTTATAGTATTTATGGACAGGATATCGAGGCGTAGTCGGGGCGGGGAGGGGTTGCAGTTGGTGGGCTCAGGATCTCATCGCTGTTTTTTGGGGATGATGTGGTCCTGATGGCATCATCGGTCTGTGACCTTCAGCACTCACTGGATCGGTTCGCAGCCGAGTGTGAAGCGGCTGGGATGAGGATCAGCACCTCTAAATCTGAGGCAATGGTTCTCAGCAGGAAATTGATGGAGTGCTTTCTTCAGGTAGGGAGTGAGTCCTTACCCCAAGTGAAGGAGTTTAAATACCTTGGGGTCTTGTTCGCGAGTGAGGGGACCATGGAGCGTGAGATTAGTCGGAGAATCGGAGCAGCCGGTGGGGTATTACATTCTGTTTATCGCACCGTTGTGATGAAAAGGGAGCTGAGCCAGAATGCAAAGCTCTCGATCTACCGGGCAATTTTCGTTCCTACCCTCACCTATGGTCATGACCAAAAGAACGAGATCCAGGGTACAAGCGGACAAAATGGTTTTTCTCAGGAGGGTGGCTGGCGTCTCCCTTAGAGATGGAGAGGAGCTCGGAGTAGAGCCACTGCTCCTTCGCTTTGAAAGGAGCCAGTTGAGATGATTCGGGCATCTGGTAAGGATGCCTCCTGAGCGCCTCCCTAGGGAGGTGTTCCAGGCACGTCCAGCTGGAAGGAGGCTTCGGGAAAGACCCAGGACTAGGTGGAAAGATTATATCTCCAACCTGGCCTGGGAACGCCTTGGGATCCCCCAGTTGGAGCTGGTTGATGTGGCTCGGGAAAAGGAAGTTTGGGGTCCCTTAATGGAGCTGCTGCCCCCACGACCTGATACAGGATAAGCGGTTGAAGATGGATGGATGGGTATAGTCACATTACATACCTGAGAGCCAATTTGGGGACTTTTTATCAGCCACAACTACAGCAGATAACTTCTTAAATAACATTATAATACAATTAGGCCTACATAAAGAAATATCCTGCTACCCTTCACCTGGCTCAGCCGGCTGGATACTTCAACACAGGCTTTGTGACCCGTCAAAATGTGTTCCCTTTCGAGGGGAACTCAAACTGCGTTGGTTACGACACTATGGGAACACCTTTAGGCATGACGGGGCTGAATGCGAATGAAAACAACTCTTATCCTATTGGTCCTACTGAGAACGTTAGCATGTGACGGCATAACCGTAGGGGCATATAAGCACGCCGGCACATAGCTCATTAGCTCTTTCTATGAGGCTCCCTTCGAACCCATGGAGTTGGCTGAGGCCAAGTACCTGACCCTGAAGATGGCCTTCCTCCTTGCTATCACCTCTCTGAGGAGAGTGGGGGACCTCCAGGCTCTTTCGGTTGCTCCCCGATGCCTGGAGTTTGCCCCAGGTAATGTGAGGGCCATCCTGCACCCGGTTCCGGGCTACATTCCCAAGGTGCAGTCCACTATCATGGGGCCTGTGGTACTGCAGGCGTTTCATCCTCCAACTCATATGACGGCGGAGGACGGGAGGCTCCATTTGCTCTGCCCTGTCAGAGCACTGAGTGTCTTCACTCTGAGGTCCTCCCGGT
>NC_048429.1:15688003-15694613 GCF_013103735.1 Etheostoma cragini
ATAGTGTCGTAACCGACGCAGTGTCTCGTTCCCCTATCTCGGGGAACAAGGGTTACATACGTAACCCGAGACGTTCCTGTTGCAACCTCTACCTGCCCAAAATAATTCCAATCCGGGCACAGGCATTTATACAAAGTTTTCACTTTTATCTTGTTTGCTGTTACATGTCATTTTTGTATCATCAGATGAAAGATGACACATTTTCAGAAACATTTCAGAAATGTTACATATAGTCACTTATTCCTCCTTTTGTCCTTGGGTCAAATTGGGTAAAAAATATCAATATCTGAAATATGGGTTTCTTTGTAACCAAATTATCACAAAAAATGGATTGGCTTCCTTACAACGCTCTGTGCAAACACAATTGATCACTTTCATTCCTGACTAAACTCATCTGTACGTCCCTCTGATCTCACGTCCCTTTGACCCGGGAGGACAACACAAATCATAAAAGGGCAAGTACTCAATACAGAAAAATAGGGTTAAGAGTGACCTGATATCATTAAAATCAACATATGCTCATACAACTCATTATTAAAGTTGAAAAAGTTGTGCACCCTTTTTTTTGTACATTATCCTACAATTGTGCAGCAAAAGCAGTGACCAGTGTGCCTGTGCAAGCCCCTGCACTGCAGATCATGTTTAGGCAACAAAGCTACTTGTTAAGTTTAGGAAAATATCGTGATTTGGGGTAAAATGCGTACGTTTGTCACGTTACGTAAAAGTAAGTGTATGCTTTCATGCGGGACAGAAAGTTTGTTTGACCCATCTAACACAACTCGACCTCCACCCTGCTGCGGACTTTGTCGCTCTTCATATTGCGTCACCTGACTTCATGACTGAATATTCCGTCTCATGATTGTGGCTTATATACACATGTAATTGTACATTACTGTTTGTAAAAACAGTAAATGAAAACCGGCCTGTTAAAAGCACTTTTTCTTCAGACACTTAATATAGTTGCACTCAGTTCACATAAAAAGTGAAAAAGTTGTGTGAAGAAGGAAAAAAAGCATTATTTTATGTCTTAATTATATTTTTTGCATTGTATTTTTGTTCTGTGTTTTACAAATGTTTGCAGTGTTTTTGTAATTTCGTAGCAACATACAACATACAACCCCAATGGCTGCACCAGGTTTTCAAAAACAGATCAACATGGCGGCCTCCTATTTAACAAAAATAAAAATGGCATTTGGTGTTTTCAGTCCCCGACGTTGCCTTCCAGGCAGCGCTGCTTGAAAGGCACTAGGATTAGGCAATGGTTAGGGTTAGGTACCTTGAAATCAACGGTTGCAGCGCTGCTACAAAGTCAACGTTAGTGGCTCAAAACACCATTAAGCTACACAAATAGTTCACCGAAATGTGTTCCTGAAAACACTTCTAGCGAGCCATAAGCTTTGCAGTTGCTGAATCTGTCTTTATTTTAGCTCAGCAATGATCAGTTTAAAAGATTTCCGGGAGTTTTTGAGAGGCGGCGAGTCAAGCTAAACGCCCTTCATTTGCATAAAGTAACCTGGATTTTAGAAAAGCTACCAGAATGCATTGCCTTGCTGCTAACATAGACAATCAATGGGAAGCGGGGAAATGATGCACGCCTGCAGGCACATGCCTTAAATGTAGACATCTGGAGCTTGTGCAACCCAAGTGGGAGTTGATTCTACAGTGTACACATTATACATGCTCTAGAGAGTAAAGCTGCTGACATGCACTGTTTCTATAAAAATGCTTTTGTTTATTTTTTCCTTAATCATTGAAATTCCTTTTAAATTATATGTGGCTATAAAAAATGTAAGGTTTAGGTTATTGGGAGGTAAAAAATATAAGGCATGTGTCCAGTTTCTCATGACGTCATGCTCCGCATAACCTATAGCTATATTATATTGCAGAGGAAAAAAGGATAACAGACAAAAATCCCATTACCCGCAGGATGAAAACATAATAGATCTAGCACGGCCCATATGAGTTCTGTAATAGCTGTGAAAAGCTTCTGCTTGACGATTCGCTGGCTGAATCTGTGAGGCAAAGATTGGGATTACAATGGGAGAGGTTATTACATCCTGTAGATAGGGTTTTCTCATGCATTGTGCTATCTCACTTTTTCCTCATAATTAAAAGACAACTAGGCATGTTGAACTGAACATTTTGTAATAACCTTATTTAGTGTTTTAGAAAATAAAGATTTTGCATTTCATCCTTTCATCCTCTAGTTTTCACTAGCATCACCACCACAACTGGTCTTTCATAATGTTCATAAAGGTGTGTGTTTCTTCCTCAGACCAGAGATGCAGACTTTTCTTTTGGGCATGCATCTACAAACCGCTCTGCAAACTGTTGGCTGGTTGGTTTGTGTACAACAACCATGGCAACACACCGAGCTGAGTGTAAACTGTCCCTAACTGCGATTAAAAAAAACAATTCGAATGCATATTCCAAACCTGATAATACCGGCATATCCCAGGTTTCGAGTGAAAAATTTTAAATGAAGGAATAAGGCTTTTTTCTGAATATCCAAATAAAATGCTATGCTGTTGACATTACCTGTATCAAATTTGTTAAATCTTCTGAAAAATAGTGGAATATTAGTGCACACGTAATGAACAATGACAATGACATATCTCAACTCCAGAGCAGCCTTTTCCATTATGCTGTAATATGACTGCATCAGGACAGTATTGATATACACTGTATATATTTATAAATGGATATGCAACTGAAAAAAGTTCATATTCTAACACCAATACTGAAAGTGAGGTTTCGGCGCTTTGAGTGCTAAGGTTCTAATTGAACACACTCTTGAACATAATTGTGCAAGCTCAGAATGATAATGTGCTTGAGACTGGAACAGTAAGCGCTCAAGAGAGAGAATGGCTGTTTCATCAGCTAGCATGCTTTAGTTTAAGGGGCATACCAGCGAGAGTGGGGGAGGCAGACCGAGGAGGGAATGTGATTCAGTGCTCAGAGAGTGATGTGAGCTGTTTAGTGTTCCAGCCCACAATAAGGAGGAACATAATGTTATGGCTGATGAGCGTTAGGCTGTGCTGATGATGATGTTGTAGATGTGTACAGTAGAATGATCTTTTTCAAAGCCACGAAAGAAACGAGATCGGACTTGGTGGTTTATGATTATGAGCTCATCCCTCATTAAAATGTGTAATTCTAAAGCTGTGTGTTGCAGGCAGTGTTGGGGAAATGGCCAAGGATTTACAGCTGTTTCGTCTTCTTCCACCGAAAAAAATACCGCAAATACATTTTTTAAAGGGAAACTATTATATAGCATTTTCAGGATAATACTTGTGTTTTGTGTTTGTACTAGAAAATGCTTTAATTTAAAAAAAAAGATTTTCTCATACTGCCAATGGCTGCTGCACCTCTCTCTTTAACCAAATACTACACAACCGGACATGTCCTAGTTGTAATTTGACTCCAAAATTGGGGAGAAATGACCAGCATTGGCCGCCAAGATAACAGCTACGTATCTCAATTTAGCATGCAGCTACTCGATTTAGCACTAGGCTAACGTTAGATTGTAGTGGTACGAAGCAGCGTTTTTTACTGACAAAAATCGCAGTACCAATTACCCATTCTGACATGTTTCAGCAGGAATGCGACCCAAAATTGGGTAGAGTTTAACAAACTGGTAGCCAAGAGGGCAGCATTTACTGCCGTTAGCATGTAGCTACTATAGTTAGCACTGGACACCAATAGAGCAATATAGCAGCACTTTCTACAGTCAATAATGGCAGATAAAGGCTTTTTAACCCTTGTGTTGTCTTCCTGTCAAAATTGAAAATAAACACTTTGTTGAGGCTTTTTAATCAATGTTTTTTAATTTTCTTACGTTTTAATCCCATTTTTGTCGATTTTTTTGACGTTGTCAACACTGCGTAACACTTACATATTAACTTTAGTTTTGTAGTTATTTTGGGAATTTATGGTCCATCCATCCATCCATCCATCTTCGACCGCTTATCCGGTATCGGGTCGCGGGGGCAGCAGGTCCAGCAGGGGACCCCAAACTTCCCTTTCCCGAGCCACATCAACCAGCTCCGACTGGGGGATCCCGAGGCGTTCCCAGGCCAGGTTGGAGATATAATCTCGCCACCTAGTCCTGGGTCTTCCCCGAGGCCTCCTCCCAGCTGGACGTGCCTGGAACACCTCCCTAGGGAGGCGCCCAGGAGGCATCCTTACCAGATGCCCGAACCACCTCAACTGGCTCCTTTCGACGCGAAGGAGCAGCGGCTCTACTCCGAGCTCCTCTCGGATGACTGAGCTTCTCACCCTATCTCTAAGGGAGACGCCAGCCACCCTCCTGAGGAAACCCATTTCGGCCGCTTGTACCCTGGATCTCGTTCTTTCGGTCATGACCCAGCCTTCAAGACCATAGGTGTGGGTAGGAACGAAAATTGCCCGGTAGATCGAGAGCTTTGCCTTCTGGCTCAGCTCCCTTTTCGTCACAACGGTGCGATAAACGGAATGTAATACCGCACCAGCTGCTCCGATTCTCCGACCAACCTCACGCTCCATTGTCCCCTCACTCGCGAACAAGACCCCAAGGTACTTAAACTCCTTCACTTGGGGTAAGGACTCACCCCCTACCCGAAGAAAGCACTCCAATTTATGGTCAATAAATCTAATTTCTAGGAAATTATACCTAATGTTTGAGTTAGAAAAGCAGAAATTAGGAATTATTTAGACTAAAATTAAAGGAATGGATGTTGATGGATAATCACAGACCGGAATATGTAAACTTTTACTCAATACTATTTCAAAACCACTTCAAGTTATTTTTTTCAAATGCTATAAAATTGAATAAGATGCTGAAAATGAATGAAAGTAGAGATTTGTACTTGTCAAAGAGCATTGTGAGGAATCAATTATGTTATTTGGGGTAATTAAGAAGAACACTGATATTGGAAAACAGGTATGTATACTACATAACCGGGAATATTTAGGAGTGACCGGTAGTAAAAACAAGACTCCAGTCCTGCGTATCTGGAACAGATGACCAGTGATAGCAAGCCGGCTTAGAGTTGCGTAATACTTGCCGTGAGTTGAAACTGTTGAAAGTGGAGCGTTCAGAAATCTCATCACATTTTTTTTGGCAAAGTTTAACATGGAAATCCAACACTATAACCTTGTAGATATGACAGAAAATACCTAAAGCATAATATGTCCCCTTTAAATCTGATGTCATGATGACTTAACGATGTCACACAGATCCAAATCCAGGTTGTATGAGTTGTCTGTGTCTTAACCAGACAATACCAGACTTCTATATACAAGGTATCCTCTTGATGGGGGGAAAAAAGAGTACTGGGGCTAATGACTGCATGTAAGATAGTGAGATATTTTGCAATCAAACCCTAATGACGGCAGCGTAATGAAGTGCAAAGGAACTCTACAGAATTTAAGGCACAGGCGGCTGGAAAGGACACAAATAATCTAGTCTCATTTCACATCAGGTTTCTGGTTACAACCATACCCAGTCCAGGAAGATAGGCTACAGTAGGGTTACTGCTGGAGATTTAAGAGTGACAGATTGCATCAAAATGTTAGTCAAATACTGTCAAGGCTATAAAGAAAATACAAAGAATTACATTTTTTTGTGCCATATATTGTTAAATAGGTAGACAATATGACTGGGTACTTGATCTAAAAGTGTTGAAAAGGCATTTTTAATTTCATCCCGACTTTTAATGGAGCACATTTATCTTCATTAACCATTATCGTTACTTTTTTCTTTTACAGTTAATGCTTCGGGCTGTGTAGACTGCACATAGCTACAGTGGTGTGAAAAAGTGTTTGCCCCCTTCCTCATTTCCTGTTCCTTTGCATGTTTGTCACACTTAAGTGTTTTGGAACATCAAACCAATTTAAACATTAGTCAAGGACAACACAAGTAAACACAAAATGCAATTTGTAAATGAAGGTGTTTATTATTAAAGGTGAAAAAAAATCCAAACCATCATGGCCCTGTGTGAAAAAGTGATTGCCCCCTAAACCTAATAACTGGTTGGGCCACCCTTAGCAGCAACAACTGCAACCAAGCGTTTGCGATAACGTGCAATGAGGCTTTTACAGCGTCCTGGAGGAATTTTGGCCCACTCATCTTTCCAGAATTGTCCTAATTCAGGTACATTAGAGTGTTTTTGAGCATGAACGGCCTTTTTAAGGTCATACCACAACATCTCAATAGGATTCAGGTCAGGACTTTGGCTAGGCCACTCCAAAGTCTTCATTTTGGTTTTCTTCAGCCATTCGGTGGTGGACTTGCTGGTGTGTTTAGGATCAATGTCCTGCTGCAGAACCCAAGTTCGTTTCAGCTTGAGTACACGAACAGATGGTCGGACATTCTCCTTCAGGATCTCTTGGTAGACAGCAGAATTCATAGTTCCTTTTATCATGGCAAGTCTTCCAGGTCCTGAAGCAGCAAAACAGCCCCAGACCATTACACTACCACTACCATATTTTGCTGTTGGTATGATGTTCTTTTTATGAAATGCAGTGTTCTTTCTACGCCAGATATACTTGAACACACACCTTCCAAAGGGTTCCACTTTTGTCTCATCGGTCCACAGAATGTTGTCCCAAAAGTCTTGGGGATCATCAA
>NC_048429.1:15694713-15715721 GCF_013103735.1 Etheostoma cragini
CACTTAAGTGTGACAAACATGCAAAGGAACAGGAAATGAGGAAGGGGGCAAACACTTTTTCACACCACTGTATGTATGGAAGAAAGCCATACTGGCCTTCAGGAGACAATAACAGCTAGTCTAAGACATTCTGGTGTAAAGTGCAGCATCCACCCCCCTCTCCTTCACTGTGATGAGACAGTAGATGGGAATCCTTAATGTGCCAGCCACAGATCTACGGCAGCTGAAGCTGACCCAGATTCCACAGGAAAGAAGGTGAAAGGAGCATATTATCTCCAAAGTAATAGCCTCTGTCTTTGAGGCAGGGGGCGACCGCTTTGCTCTTAAAAATTTCCTGATAAAATGTTTCTGTTTGGACATCTCCATGGTCAAAGCAGCTCATTTTCATTTCACTAATCCAATCAGCAAGGGGGCAACTAGAATGATCACGGAAGTGCGAGTGGTGGACGGTAGACCCTCAGACCTTTGGAGTAGGCCTATATATATATATACACCACAAACAAATCACTCCAGAGTTGTTTGAAAACTTACCAAGACCTCCTTCATGCGGTGGTCTCTGTGCATCTTTTGTCCGGGTTACATTTTTTCCAATATTTTTAAGATACTTTTAATGTTGATGTTTTCAGCGCTTATTTCAACGGCCCCCATTTTTGGTTGTAAGGCCAGAAATATTTTACTTTGCTTCAGTCTTATACTGTTCCAAAAGTTGTTTCTGGTTGGAGCAGGCAGCTGTTTTCAGGGATAAAGTGTTAATTTTTAAGTAAGATTTTCAGTTTTACTGTAAACGCTTATCGGTTCCAATATGAAATATCCTTTATTTCTTTGAATAACTAAGATAAGATAAGACAACCTTTACTTGTCCCACAGTGGGGAAAGACAAGAGCAGAGATAGAGAAGTACTGTTCTTACAGCAAAATAAAAACAAAGGTATTACTAATAACTTTAACTAGGCCTACTAATAGATGGTATCAATATCGATCCCTACTCTGGAGTTGAGTTCAGTGACTGCTTGCCTCATTACTTTTCAGTCTCTGTTAACATATTGCTCAGAGACAGTGTAAATCACAACATAAACCTAAATTATAGCTTTGTTTGACTCTTAAAGAAAGACTTGGCCGATTTGTCAAACATCATATGTGCAATTCTCAGCTCAATTTAATAGAAAGACACAGTCTGTCAGAAAGTGAGAGAGAGAGAGAGTGAGAGAAAGAGAGAGAGAGAGAAGGGGAGCGAAAGACGTGGTGGGAAACAGAGATGGACTTGTCAGTCGCGTTGCCTTGGCAACCGCAGCCAGGAAACAGCAGGAGTGTTTTATTTTCATGTTATGGCTTTTTCTTCCTGGCACGTGCACTAATGACCCAGGGTGTGACATCGGGGCCTTGATCTCTAATATCTGCGAGTGCAAATAATAAGCCAGGCAGCTTACAGGCTTACAAGCAGCGCTCGTTATCAGAGATTTGTGGCCAGGCAGCTGGAAACATGGTCTTTAAAGGAGGCAGGCTCCTGGCACGGGGGCGATTCATCTGGAGGGCATGTAGGTTACGAGGGGAAGAATATGCGTGCTGGTCACCAAAGCTTTCTGTCTGTTCTGTTTAAGCCTCAGATGGATGCAGATATTTCACATGGAAAAAGGGATTTGATAAGGAACCAGCACCTGAGAGAGGGACTGTGTTTGATTTAAAGGTCCCATATTATGCTAATTTTCAGGTTCATACTTTTATTTGGTTTACATGCTTAACAAATTGCAATAAAAATGACCTTCTCTCTGAAAATACCTGCATTCACCTTCCGTCTGAAACTCCAGTTTGGCGCAATGTCTCTTTAAGACCCTCTTCACTGAAAAAGCCAAGTCAGCTCTGATTGGTCAGCGTTTCTTGTGTGTTTGTTTATTATTGGTTGATGTAAAGCACTTTGGACACCTGTTGGTTGCTGTAAAGTGCTATATAAATACATGTTGATTGATTGATTGATTGATTTTGCATCTGCGTTATTTGAGTCTCTGCACCCTCACTGCAGCCGGGGAAATGACTGTGACGGCACTGTAGCAGCAATTTCTGCCGACATATAGTATAGTTGTGACATCACAACGGTACAGTCCTGATGGCTCGTTTATAGGCGCAGTTTCTCAATACAGGCGGTGCATATTTCTCTGTGGATTTGATTATTTCACTGTATTTATAAAGCACATCAACCTGTTTATCAAACAAAACACCTGATATTCTTACTTTTTACAATATGGGAACTTTAAAGGACACTTTTCACTGGAGTCTCTAAATGATTATATCTTATTTATTCATTAACTGGTTTCTATTTTTTAATGACTTGATGCATCTCTTTAAAACAGCAAAGGTGAATGCATCATGAGATGAGACAGGCCACAGGATTAGAGCCACATATGAAAAATGTATTTGAGTTCTGAGTTTAAATTCAGAATTCTGACATTAAAGTCAGAATTCAGAATTTAAACTCAGAATTATGACTTTAAACTCAACTCAATACCTTTTTTTACTCTTCCGTACAATTAACCCTTGTGTTGTCTTCTTATCGACCGTGCAACCTTTAGTTTTTCCGGGAAAAAAAATGTTAAAATCTTTTTTAACATTGTTTTTATTTTTTTTATTGACACTTTTGCTGCTTTAGGACATTTTTATCACTTTTTTCCCCACGTTTTTCCCACATTTTTTAAGCTATTTTTAACATTCTTTTAGAAAAAATATATAAAATAAAATTCAAATGCTATTGACTAAAACACCTACATTCATTTAAAGTAGGGAATTGATCATTTGTTGCAGGGAACCTGCGCATGATTTCTTTTGACAATTATTTTAAAAGAAACTCAAAATTGTAACATAGAAACCTTTTGAAAACGGGTCAAATTTGACCCGAGGACAACAGGACGGTTAAAGTCTCTGAGGGACTAGCTCGATCGATGGAATCTCTTTTATAGACAGTAGTATTTTATTTGAGGCAGCTGCATCTGGCTCTACATTAATGCTGCCATCAGTCTGGGACTGGTCCCAGCCAAAAACAGACACTTGCAACGGGACCTAAATACGTTCTGGTGAAACACCTAACCCTCATGTTGTCCTCAAGTCAAATTTTCACAAATTTTCCTGTTTCAATGTTCTTTTTAACTACCCCAATTGTAACTACCCAAAATAACATGATTGATTCCACACAACACTCTTGTGACAAGTAAAAATCTCTACTTTCATTCATTTTGGGCTGTTCTACTCACTTTTATAGCATTTTAAAAATGCTTCAAAGAAAATATGGAAATTTGGAAACAAAGTGGTTTTTAAATAGTATTGAGTAAAAGTTGACATATTCCAGTCTGTGATATCCATCAACATACTTTACAACAAACATTAAATATAAATTTCCTATAAATGAAGTTTATTGACCATAAATTCCAAAAACTAACCGTAAACTAATGTTAATAAGTTAGTGTTACGCAGTGTTGAAAACGTCAAAAAAAGTGACAAACATTGAAAAAAGACATCAAGAGTGTTGCAAAAAGGGATAAATACATCAGAAAAAGTTAAAAACATCAATAAAAGTAGTCTTTTAGAAAATGGTAACTATCACAACAGTTCTGTCAATCAACAAAACAGTGTGTGTGTTTTGAGAGCCAAAACTGGAACTTTTTTTAACTTTAACAACGTTCTCTCCCGGGATAGGTCCGCATGTCGGCTGTCTGCTGCCTTCCTCTTTCATTGTGTTGGCGTTCTAGCCTCCGGAGGATGATGTGGTTAACTGGTCCTCAGATCTCTGCAGGGTAAATCCAGACAGCTAGCTAGACTATCTGTCTGAGTTTTCTGTTGCGACTAAAATAACTTTTAAATGTACACGTTCCACCAAAACAACTTCCTTTTGCAGAGGCACCATTTCTTTGTCTGGCGCTAATGCACCAAAGACAACTGTGAGAAACCAGAGTTTTTCTCCCATCCCAGAACGCTTTGTGGACTCTCCAGACCCTCCTCTACAGCGCTGTGGAGGAAGGTCTTTCAATGCGAGACTACTTAAAAAGTAAAGTAACTAGTAACTAAAGCTGTCAGGTTATTGTAATCGAGTGAAAAGTACAATATTTTCTCTCTGAAATGTCACGGAGTAGAAGTAGAAAGTGGCATGAAAATAAGAGACTCAAGTAAAGTACATGCACCTCATATTAGTACTTAAGTACAGTACTGGAGTAAATGTACTTTGTGTGAAGGAAATGGCGAAGTTGTGCGCATATGTTCAAGGAGTGACGTATGCTCATCAGTCCAGCAGGGAGTTTTCTACACTTAGTTGAATTCCACCGCCGGGCGAGAGGTTTGTCCGTTCTACATAGAAAAGACACTATCAGTTTCCAGTGGTGACAAAGTGAGTCCCCATGTATGTGTCCACACATGCCCTCTCCCTCCCCAGTCTACCTCAGCTTAGCTACACCGGGCTGCCAAAATCCGGGATATGAGGAGATGTCAGATGTTATCCTCTGACAGCCTTATATAACTCCTAAGCGTGTGTCAGGGATAATCCTCTTACAGAGGAGAAGAGTTGCTTCAATAGGAAACAAAAACAGTTTGCCTCCCCTGTCCCCTGTCTTTTAATAATCAAAATGGAGTTTGCGCAAAGGCCCCCACACCGGAGTAATCCATGCTGGAGGACAAGCCCCTGCTCTGTAATCTATGATTATTTGTATGTTCAAAATGATACAAATGTCTTTGGGTAATAAGAATGCATCTGCAGGGAACCCAATGCAAATCCCAGGGTTATTGTTTTGTTGGACAAATTAAAATAAGGTGTAGCAAAAGCTTAAAAGGTCCCATGACATGGTGCTTTTTGGATGCTCTTATATAGCCCTAAGGGGTCCCCTAATACCATATCTGAAGTGTCTTTCATATAGACCTTAGTGGTCCCCTTATACTGTATCTGAGGTCTCTTTTATATAGACCTTAGTGGTCCCCTAATACTGTATCTGAAGTCTCTTTCCCAAAATTCCGCCATACAGAATTACAGCCACTAAAGCCAGTCCCACAATGTGATTTCCTTAGGACGTTCCATGACTGAGTCTGAAGCTTGGGGGGGTGGCAAGGCGGAACCTGGGGGTGTGGCCTTGACCAACTGCCACTTTGCTCGTTTAAAAGCTATGGGGCGTTTCTCAATACCAAGTAAGCAAAGAATGGACTTGTGTTTTTGGGGAGACCGTACTTGCTGGCTGTACCTGGAAGAATGAACTCGCAAGTTTAGAAGCACACAAAATGCTGTTGACAGTTTTGAGACAAAGCGTTCTTCCTGTAATTGCACAGCACCCCTAGCATAGAGGGTGCTTGCCACTTTATAGTTAGCTGTGATGTGTGTTCATAATAAATTATGGGCGGTCACCTTTCACACCGCCTTTGTTGTTTTGTTACGTTTTCATTTAAAGTGCTATTAAGTATCACGGGCCAATAACTGTATAAATAACGACACAAGGGCGAGAAAAAATCCTAAATTCACTTTTAATTGTAAGCAGAAAAGAAGCGTTAAAATAGTTATTACAATTATAGATGGACTGGGTAAAGTTAGCCACTGCCGTCGGTATACTTTACCGAGAAGCAGAAGAGGAGCCTGCGAGTGAGGAGAGCCAGGATGAGGAGGATAGAGGAGGAGGGGATATAT
Organism: Etheostoma cragini; assembly: GCF_013103735.1. Lineage (NCBI taxonomy): Eukaryota > Metazoa > Chordata > Actinopteri > Perciformes > Percidae > Etheostoma > Etheostoma cragini. The sequence goes on from NC_048429.1 coordinate 15,700,357, forward strand.
CCTATAACAACAGCGGTAAAAATAGTTTTAAATATCTTACAATTGTGGACCTGGCTTTCCTCTTCCATTGTTGTTGCTGCAGTGGTCTGTTTAAATGTGGGGCTAGAGTGGTCTGTGAGCTGACTGGCTGACCGGCTCGCAAGAGTCATTCCCGGCTGGCGAGCTTGCTATGCCCGCCGAGGATTGTGGAGCTTTCCAACTCCGAAGGCTTTTTTAATTCACCATCAATTTTCGTTGAACTGCCTATATTCAAAATCTACACAGGCTATTTCTCGGCTTAAAACATCCTAAAAATGAATTTACTGATTTAATAATAGACGTAAATTGTGAAAATCTTTGTACCGGAAACCATACGTGCTTTACACCCAAATTGAATGCTGGGATACAGGCCCGGCCAAGTTCACACAAGTTACCATTCGATGTATCCTCGGTAAAATGGGCGTGTCGAGATCACATCCGGCGATTTTAACTGTTCTTGGCAAAATGCTAACTTGTGGATTGGGTCAGTACTTTGGCCACCAAACATGACGTTTCAGAAGAACACAAGAACACAAGTCCATAGGAGAACACAGATTGAGAAACGCCCATGATGTCTCTCTCTCTCTCTCGCTCTCTCATGGGTTGGCCAAATTCTCTGGAAAGCAGAAAAAAAGGGGGTTAACTTTTCCCTTATGATCTTATATGGAGCAAGATTCCAGATCGGTCCATCTGAGCTTTCATTTTTTCAAAGGCAGAACAGGATACCCAGGGCTCGGTTTACACCTATCGCCATTTCTAGCCACTGGGGGACCATAGGCAGGCTGGGGGAACTCATAAAGTGACATTTTCATGCCATGGAACCTTTAAAAGCATCATTGATTTCATTTGTTTTCTAGTGGAGGAACTCATAACTTTACATTGTTGTGATATTGTGAAGGCAGTGCTTAATCATAAAGCACATCGATAAGGATTGTAAAATAAAATGCTTATCTGCACTCAAGGGGATGGAAATCTAAGTGAAGGTGTGCTGAAGTGTAACCAAGCACGCTGCCCCCCCCGGTGGCATAAAAAAGGAATGACTGGTTTGGCTCTTCATCCCTAATCTTTTACCCAGGCTGTCTTCATCATTTTCACCAGAAATCCGAAAAATTGTTTATTGCCAAAGTAAGTTACACTGACAAGAAATTTGGCTAGGGGGTTGATGCCTACATAGTCTATATCATTGATGCTTTTATTTCCACAAAACAACAATGGCAATGCTAAAGAAAGACACAAATAAGTCCAATTTCTTTACAATAAATAATGTTTATTACTGCAGTTATGAATCTATATTCAAATGGAAAGCCTTTCCCATTTAAAGCCAACTGTGGCCAGTGCCACATTCTAGATAGAGTAGATCTGTAAATAACTGTTATTCAGTCCCATCTAGGTTCTTCTCACTTTCTTTATTGGTGGGATTGCTGGGCAACAGCTCCCATCTACGTTCTTCTGTTTCCTTTTATAATCCTTATTCTTCTTCTTCACTGTTCCGAATCATTTATGCTTAAAAAATGTCCAGCTCCTTGCGGACTACATCTGAATTACTTTTGGCGTTTAATACTTTATGAAATATTCCAAGTTTTTTCTTGGATTTCCCCCCATTAGAATGATGATCGGAATGTTAGGAAGTTAGTGGGTGACATTACACGTAGCGTTAAGCTGTTAAACTATTCTGAACAACTTCTCCTGAACCCCACACTTTTTACTCTTCCTTTTTACATCAAATGCTAGCATAAAAATGCCATTCTTTTTGACAATTTAACTATCTGCACAAAATGGCCTTACATATTTTAAGTCTATATATTATGAGCCAAAATGACATAATTGACTCCAATGTTAACTAAGATGAGAAATGTTAGGAGCAAAAGAGAAAAGGACACTTTATTTTATCATAATTTCGCACATTTTCTTCAACACCACAAACAAATGTCACAGCAACGTGTTCGGCAGATGTTCCTTATCTCTCCCAGTCTCCCAAATTTAGAAGATTAGGATTTACAGTCTGTGAGTAGTAAGCCAGAGGTTGGCAGATGCCTCACAGGTAATCTTAATGAAAGGCCAGACAGAATGTCAGACCCATGAGTCACTCAGCAGGTGTACCATTACCATGGCAACCTTTAAATGCGGGTGGTGACACACAGCTGATTGAGATTTGCTAATTAGCCTGCTTCTCTGACCTCTGTGGAGGCTGCAAACACACACACAGGCACACACACACACACACACACACACAAAGGCAAATTCAGCCTTAATCGCCTCGTCAAATGTGTGGCCCTGCTCATGATTGAGGGATTATGTTTGTATTAGTCTGCATACAATACAAGCTCATATAGGTCTTCACACTATAACTCTTGTTTCAATACATTTCATTGCTTACTTTTATATTTTGCCTTTTTTTAGTATTCCAACTCTTCATAATCCTTCAGCTGCTCCTTTATACAAAGTTAATCCAGTGATGCAGTTTAGCGCCCAGACATGTTTTTAAGCGATGCTGTTCAGCTACCTGCTATACGTGAAGCAACGTAGCCCAGCTTTTCAAGTTATGGAGTTTAGCTTGTGACTGTCCATCAGTCAGGTTTTCAGCAGCCAGCAATCCCACCGCAATCTCTCCAGAAATTGCATTCTCTAGCTTTTTTTTATTGCACTACACTATAGCAGAGCGGATGGCCTGACATTCATTTAAATATCTTTATTTACAATAAAGCAATATGTGAACTCCTCAAACGAGGAGAAATGTAAACAGGGCTTGTCATTCACTAAGCTTGGTTGGTTATTTCTCTCTAAAACCAGAAGTCTGTAAGATTTTAGTCTCGCTTGAAATCTACATTTAGGATCTGAAGACATCTGCTGTTGAGAGTCCAAAGTGGTAGAAACTGGAGAGAAGAAGAAAAACGTAACAAAACCCACAGTCAAATGTTCCAGAGGACATCCGTCGTGAATGCAGACACGATGGGCCCTGTGTACACTGTGTGGCTCTGCTGGATGCAGTTCATATATTGTCCACTAGGAGGTGCTGGTCTGACATGGCAGGAGGAAGGTATGAGGGTCCGGTATCATGCAGGAAACCCAGCACTCCTCTCCTTCCTCCACTGTGCAGTGAAAACCAAACACCAGCTGATAACCTGGGAATAAGAGAAACTATATGGTAAGGCCTGTTAACACTGGGAAACGTATAGCGTTACACTTTTTTTTTTGCAGCTGAGGTCTTAGGATGCAACAACTCTGAAAGGCACAACTATATACACTTTCCTTTTTCCGTTTTTTGTTACTTTCCTTTGTCCCAACATGATTTCAGCATCTTAAAATCTATTTTTTTAACTATTCTAAGATGAATTCAGTCCTTTTGAAAATCCCTCGATTTGTGTGGCCAGGTTGGTTCAGGCGCACATATTCTTTCAGATAATGCCTCTATGCAGAGATCTGGGGTTTGAATCCGACCTGTGATAATTTCCTGCATGTCTTACCCCTTTCTCATCTAACTGTTCTATTAAATAAAGCCGAAAAAACCCCACAAAATAATCTTTAAAAATCCCGCGATTTAATGTTGGGAATAATTCCAAAACAAGAATGCAAAACCTGCTACAGATCTTTAAACATACTCATTCAGTCTCAACCGTTAGCTTAACCGTCTCGTTGCTACAAGCTTTCTGCTCCGGCATGGCACATTAATGTAGTTTAGAATGATAAAAGGGCAGATTTAAAAAGCACAATTCTTAGTAATGTTTAAAAAAAAAATGATGATTGATTTTAGAAAGAGGGAGACAAAAGCAGACATCTCATTCCTAGCCACCGTCGATTTTGTCCCTTTTGGATTTGATTTGCTATGTAGCTAGTTAGCAAATTAAGCAAACGTCTCCACAAATTCAAACAAAAACCCTGTCTCTGCTAAACTTTTTAACTTTTCCAGCTGACTTTTATCATCATTCATTAATTATGCACTGTACATGACACTGAGCTAAATCTGCATGTCCCAGGAAAAGAATGATAAGTCATTAAGTTATATGCCTGCTTCAGTTGTACTAAATTGCTCTTGACTTGTACTGTGAAGCTAGCAAGTCCTAATAGTCATAGGAGCTTAACATATTCACATATTTAAACACTATGTTTTCATTTTAAATTTTACAAGAGAAAATGATTTTGGTGAGCACTAATTGAGGTGTTAAAATACAACGCTATCTTTGGTAACAGCGACCAAATCCGATAAGGTTTAGGACAGAGCTTCTAACGTTAGCCTAAACTCTGATAGCTTCCAGAACCGAGTTTAGCACAGTGGGCAAATCCTGCACCTCAAACTCCACACGTCATGAACAGAGCTGAAAAATCTCCTGTACAAGCTGTTTCTGAATCTTCGGCTGTACCAGTTGGTGTATTCAGGGCCATTCCTTGTTTTGGACCCTGTCTTTGTTCTTCTTCTCGTTTTTCTCCTTCTGCAGTCTCTCCAACTCGGCCTCGTACATCATCTCCTGGATCAGGTATTTCTCTCGGCGCATTCTGTCCCGCAGGTCCTTGGGGAGGTCGGGGATCAGGTACGCAATCAGGGTTTTGATGGCAAAGACCATATGCTGGAAAAACAGTAGTATGTTATTACAAATGCCAGAGCCATGCCTCCACAATAATACAAATAAAATACCAGTGAGTGATAAGGGGGGAAACACCAAACAATCCGAATTGTATCACTCACTGTGAGATGTAGACAGTTGGTTAATGGTTAGTCATCCACTTGCTTTGAAAGGGAGTTGGATTGTTATTATTTGAACATAGTTTCAGCTTCCTTCTTGAGTTGGGCACTGAAACTGTTCCTAATCGATCGGTATGTACTGTAATGATTGACAACGCATATTTTGGCGGCACCTAAATGTCTGCGTTGAACGCTGGTGTTCCAAAATGGATGTCACAAGCATCAGATACATCTCTGCATGTGAGGCTAGCTAAAATTACACTTGGCAGCCGGTTAGCCAGCCGTTAGCTAGTAGCTGGTTTTAAGTTTTTTATGAAGCTTTTGTATTTTTTTGTATTTTTTATTTATTTTTATGGATTATGCCGCTTTTCCCAAACTATTTCATCTCGTATTTCAACTTCCTTTATTTCCGATATTGAAAAAAACTTTGATGTATCAAAAGAGTACTGCCATTGTTGATTAATCTGTCTAATATTTTCTAAATTAATAATCAGTAAATTGAAAAAAATGTTGATCAGTGTTTCCCAAAGCCCATGATGACGTCTTCAAATGTCTTGTTTTGTCCACAACTCAAAGATATTCAGTTTACTGTCACGAGTGAAGAAGAACGAAAAAAACTACAAAATACTAAAGAAACAGCTGGCCATTAATTTAATAGTTGACAATTTATCAATTAATCTTTGCAGCTCTAATAATCTGTGTCCTCACTGACAGACATGGATTCAAACCTTTCACACATGTACTGCAACCCTAAAATGAAGTGGACATTACCTGGAGGAGTTGTTTTTGAGAATGAAAATGTCTGAATCAGTTGGACATTAAACTGGCTCTACCCTGCCAGCCCCCTAGTACAAAATCTCTGTGTAACGCCGGAAGAAAACAAGATAGGTCATTTACACAAAGACGGCAACAAAGATGTGTAGCTGGAAATCGAGATCTCAAAAACAATTTGCTAAGAGAGTCAACTTGAGTAAATGTGACATTAAACTAAAAAACTAAAGCTAAAGTTCATAGTGGTTTTCTTTACTAAATCCTTAACGATTATGTTGTCTCCCCAAAAAAATCAACACTTTTGTTGGCGCTTTTTATCGATGTTTTTAACTTTTTCTTACGTTTTTCTACATTTTTGACACTTTTTTTCAATGTTAGTAAATTTTTTCAACACTAACTTAACTAGTTTTTGGAATTAATGTTTGAGTTAGAAAAGCAGAAATTACGAATTATTTAGACAAAAATTAAAGGAATGTATGTTGATGGATAGTCACAGACTGGAATATGTAAACTTTAACTCAATACTATTTCAAAACCAGTTCAATTGTTTTTTCAAATGCTATAAAATTGAAAGTAGAGATTTGTACTTGCCAAAGAGCGTTGTGGGGAATCAATCATGTTATATTTTTGTTAAAAAGAACACTGATATAGAAAAAATGGGTCAATTTGACCCGAGTACAACATGAGGGTTAAATCAGTGAGGGTGTTAATTAGTTCTGTCAGAGAATGTAATGTAAAAGCAAAACATTAAATGCATTGATCAAGTAAAATCCATCTTTGGTACAAAAGTGTTGACAGAGAAAGTGAGGTCATTTCAACACCAGCAGACCTCTTTATTAGCTGTAAAGAAATCAAAGCAAAATGTTACTGAAGATGAAGATGGGCAGGAGATAGAAAGATAAAAGAAACATTGACAAAACAATACAAAAGACTCCATTTCCAAAGCCAGCTTGCTGTCTGGTGTCATTTGTCCCAGATTAAAAACACTGACCTCGAACACAATGATGAATGCAAGCCTGGCCGCCAGGACGTGCCAGAACTGTAGAGTGTATTCGTAGGGCTCGGCAGAGTCTGGAGGCTCCCTGTAGTCACGATACCTGGTGGATACAACACATGGGTTGAAAGGTCATCCTAAAGTAGTAACAGCAGCAATTCTATATCACTGAAGGCAGAGCATTACACGCTGTTCCAATGGTATGAAACATTCGTATGACACACTTCCACTATCCCAAACAGGGCTGGGTGTCGCTCAAAAAAATGTATGATACCGATACCAATTTGTGACTTTGATACTGGTTCCTGCACAGTACTTTGTGCGATACCAATTTTATAAAAATCCATTTTAACAAAAATAAATTACTACATTACACATTACGGCACAAATCTCCTAGCACGTGAGCCCCCATCTCAGCCTGCCTCTATGGTGTGTAACGTGTTTCTTTTGAAAGTGTTATTTGCATAATGTGATTCATCATTTATTGATATTTTCTTTTGCTAGCATTAGATATTTAGGCAGCTTAAAGCCAGATTTAGCATTACAAATTAGTTTTGTTAAGGCGTTCGAGAATGTCAGTTGACAATAGTTCATCCATGTTGCCAGATGTTGCAAGAGTTTGTTCCTGAGAGAAAACAAGACAAAGTTAATTTTCTCCTGATTTTCTGTCTAAAAAGAACACCAGTTTAGTGGTAATGTTCATGAGATATGTGGCTTTTAAAAAAATAGGTCCAATATTTACTTTGGTGACTATTGGGCGAAATAATAAACTCATAATCTGAGTTCATATTCCCTTCTCCCATTGGAATCCATACACTAATGACCTGCCGCTAGTCTCCTGAAGAGGCGTGGCCGTGGTGAAAATCACGCAACAACAATACTGAAAATGTAGCTCAGCGTAAAGTCTTAAAGGAAGACCTGGCTTTTAATCAATGCACTCCTAAATCAATTCAGCTGTTATCCTAAGAAATGTATACTTTATCATGCTGTGTGTACCTATTGCATATCTGCAACTAGTCTCTCCTGATTGAAATGTAGCTCAGCGTAAATCCTTCCAAGAAGACCTAACTCTTAATCAAAGCCCTACCTAAGTCAAATCAGCTGTTGGAGGCTTTCAACTTCCTGTTAAACCAATCAGAATCATACACAAATTGCAAAGGCCAATTACAGAGTCACAACACAGCTTTAAATAATCTGTGTCTCCCTTTGCCATCAGCTATCGTTGCAGGCAAAGACTGCAACCCCCCCCCTTCCATCTCCAGTCATCTACTCCAGCTGGCCGGTCCGGAGCCTCCTTCGGTCTGGTCTTCGGGCCACAAAATACCTGTATCGCGATGGAGTCTAATCGCCAAAGACTTTGAACATTTTAATTAAGCTATACAATAAACCTTATTTTCAGATCTGCAAACATGCCTCTCCTTATTGAAATGACTCTGAGTTAGGATTCTACACCGTCTCTGGTAGCCCCCATGATATCGACTCATGTCATAATTCATCGACCAACAGAAAAATCAGTTCAACCCAGGGTGCTGACACCATCTGTACGCATGGATACCAGCAAAACCTGTATTAAATGTCATATCAAGCTTCAAAATAACTGGTGTATGAAATAAGTTTTTATTTTGAGGTTGTCATGTGTATGTTATATAGATTTTATGTGGAAGTCAGTAAGAGCCTGTGTGTGGGTTAGTGATAAATGAACACACACATACACACACACACACACGCACACGCACACACACGCCTAGGCAATCCTTCCTGGGTTGCACAAATGCTTGCAGCCAAATCCTTTTAAATCCTTTTTCTTTTTTAGGCTTAACACTTAGCCACTGTAATCGTGGCTTGGTAACAGAAAAAACACAGTATTTGGTGACAGTTTACAGTGCATTTTTTTAAAATTTTACAACATGGGCTTGATGATCACTGAACGCTGCTGTACACACACACACACACACACACACACACACCCTACCTGCAAAACTCGACAGCTTGTCCAAACAGCTCAGAGCCATTAGTCCTGTACTGTGATCTCCTCTCAAAGTCAGACACCCGGAATACTGAAAGACTGGCGTTGACGTAACCCAACATACACCTACGGAACATGTAAGAAATAAGTTTATTCAACACTCGCAGTATCTGAAACAGGAACAAAACTAGAAAAGTGCACTCAGTAGACAGTAGAGTGCAGATTTCAACCCGGCTGCTAGGCTGCTGGGTCCAACAGTATGCAAGATTAGCTGTGGACAGACGGACAGACAGACAGACACACACACACACACACACACACACACAACATAACAAATGATATCCAGAATCAATAGTTCTGTGTGTTCGTCAGCAGGATTATGGAAAAATATTGGCCCGATTTCCATTAAACTTGATTATTTTGCACCAAAATATACCAGCACTCGTTATTGTTTTTAATTAACATTACCAGGGTTTCCCCCCGGAACAGTTGTTTAGCCTGGTGGCTTTCTTATTTACACGAGGACCCGGCTTGGACCAGCCCTTGACTGACAGAATAATTAAGATAGCGGCTGATTGATGTGATAACACAATCTTTGACGGAAATTTAAAGATTAAGAATTTAAAAAATCTATAAAACAGATTCAATAGGGCCCTACGTTAAGTCAGAACCAAGTGGAGAATTTAAAATATGACTTTGTCAAAGTTTTTCAATTGTCTCAAAAACTTCTTCAAATATATGAAACATAATTCCCCAGTGGCTTATACCTGGTGGGGGGCAACTTAGGCCCAGTGGGCCACAAGGCTTGCAATACATTAAGGGGAAACACTGATTGCAATCTGGGAATTGGCCTTGGCGATGGTCTACGTGGTCAGAGAGCCCATCTAGTTGGTGACTAACATTGACTGCCCTAAAACAAATGGACTGTTAAGTCTTCACTCACCCCTCCCCTGCTCGACCCTGACCAGCACAAGGTCCATACTTGTAGGCGTAAACAAGGCGAGGAATGAAGTCTGAGGTAACTGCGATGACAAAGGCGTTGGTGATGACGGACAAGATGCCGATGCCCTCCAGAATGCCATACCAGATCCCTGCCCCAAACATACACAATTAGGCATGGCGTTATACCTAAGAACTGTATAAAACAGGAAGGAAAAAAAAAAAGTACAACACAGTTAATATACCTATGTCTTTGGCTTGTGAGGGCAGAGGTCGCCGCCACTGTGTGACAAACTTGTAGGCATCCAAACGGATCTCGATGACGTTGTTGATTAACGCTAAGAGAGGGGCCAGAGGGAATGCTGCCACAAAGATGGTGGTGAAGCCAAACTGTAGAACTGAAACAAACACAAAAAACATTTCTGGGATTGTTCAGGTGGCCCCGGAAATTCCCTTATTTCGGAAGGATGTCTGTCACCTTCAGTTTTCTTGTAAATAGTAACATGTTGGCGTTATTAAGTCACTTACTGGGAGCAGTAGATAGTTGGAGCCAGTTACGTGAAGGATCTTTGCTAGGCTAAGCTAATGCTGGGGCCGTCAGACAGAGTTACAGCATGCACGGATATGAGAAGGGTATGTTTTGTCTTGTCTAACTCTGGGAGATACGGTGAATGAGCTTAAGTCCCAATAAGTCGGCGTGTTCCTTTAACTGCTCCTCAGATCTCTGCAGGGTAAATCCAGACAGCTAACTAGACTATCTGTCCAATCGGAGTTTTCTCTCGCACAACTAAAACAACCTTTGAATGTCCATGTTCCACCAGAACAAGTTCTTTCCTGAGACTATTTTGCAGAGGCACCATTGCTCTGTCCGGAGCTTAGTCCCACCCATGACGATTGTGATTGGTTTAAAGAAATGCCAATAAACCAGAGCACGTTTTTCTCCCATCCCGGGAATGGCTGTGTGGATTAGCCAGACAGTGGGTTTATGAGAGCCATTTCGTTGAAAAAAGTGGCCTGCTGCATCTGAAAACAGCTCATAGCATTGACAGTGAACTAAAAAAGCAGTTGCGAGTTGGAAAAAAAAATAGAAAAATAAGCTAAAAGACGCTAAAATACTGAAGGAAAATACAGAGTTGAGTGGTAATTCAGTGTGGGTTCTTCACTACAAGCTACCCCCTTCACATTACACATGATGGTTTATTCCAATCACAAGCAGCTTTAGCTTTTTAGTATAACCCACTCAGTCACAAATATATGACGTCATTACCCCAAATATGTTTTTGAAATCCTCTAACTTAATCCTCAATTTGGCTACATGAATGTAGTTATGCTGCTATGTTAGATTGCCGCTAGGCTGCCCCTTTAACACAGGTGCTGCCTCCCTTTGTGTTGGGCCAGCAGGAGAGTTTTTTGCTGTTTTTGAAAGACTGAAGGGGATGATCCAGGACTAGGTGGAGGGAATTTAGCACCAACCTGTCCTGGGAACGCCTCGGGATCCCCCAGTCGGAGCTGGTTGATGTGGCATGGGAAAGAGAAGTTTGCAGCTTCTCCCCCGCAACCCAACATCCAAAAAAGCGGATGAAGATGGTTGGATGGATGAACACTATTTTGGCTTTGCTAAGCCTTTTTTTTAATAAAGATAGACATTTACTTACACTAGGTTTTCTATATTTCCTTTATGTATAGTTCCTACATCAATTAACAAAGGCAAATAATTGATTTGGTTGGCTGACTGATAATCATTGAATGGTGTACAACACCTAATTATTGACCTGGTTACTGACCCGATTGGCCGTTTGAACTGGAGAGGCGGGCTCTCTTCCTTTATGTGTGAGTGGAGTGAGAGAGAATTTCCCTGATGTTTTATCACTTTATGATTCTTCTGAGCTACAATGCACCAACAAATATAGATTGATGCAGAATATTTCGTGATAACATCTATCTTTTCTCAATACATTTTGCACTTTACAACATTGGAGTTATCTGAAATATTTGGATCACAAGCCGGAAACAAATCTACGCAGCTACCACTAAAATCTCTACAAAAAGTAATACTGTTAGTGTAGCCTAATCTGTATATGCTACTGATTTTTAGAGATTAAATGTCAATGTTATGATTGAAGCTTGGGACTATTCGGTACAGCCCTTGGGCATGTGGAAAAGCTCCCAGCCTAAATTGAATCAACAACAAATCAGTGTCATGGTTACATAACAGGCACTGCAGCTGGTGGGTCACCAAATGGAAGAAAATATTGTTCAAAAACTTGTACTATGGTAGATTTAAGCCGTGGAGTGCATGGAACAACCTTATACCTGATTTCTAAGGTTAGGGCGCTTTTATGGGTACAGGTTTTTACTATGTGTGCTAAACATGTAAAGAAAATGTATGCAACATACTCATTTCTAAGTATTCATCAAAGAGTCCGTAAGCATTCATTGGCTGTAGGTTGTAATCCCTCTCCCACTGTGGGAAGCTGGCCTTGGCGTTCTGCCCGTGCTCTCTCCTCAATCTCCGCCGGGTCCACCAGTTCTGGATCAGCCTAGCAAAACAAAACAACAAACAAGTGGATCTAATTTCATCTATTACTCAGGAGTCAGGAGAACAGTCAACTGGCACTATATCTGACGGAGGATATTTGCTTTTAGTTCTTTTAACGGTTAATTGTGTGATTTGGTCAGACACATCTTGGTATGTCTGACATTTGAAGTTTGTAAAAAAAAAAAAACATAAAATAAAATAAATACTCACGGATAGCCGAGCTCCATGAAATTGTTCCAGGTCTGTTTTAGCACCATGATGATCCCCATCTGCAGACAGAGGTCAATGAGACAACCACTGGGGTGGCACTGCAGCAACAAGGGGAGAGAGACAGAGAGAGATAAGGTCAAATCCAACTGTAACCCTAGGTAACAATGGCACTCTGCATTGCTGTAGAAAACTCATTATTCTTTTGACAGGTTCTGTAAGCATCGCTTACCGTGACTCAAATTTGCTTAGCGTATTACGCAGAAAGTGAGAAAATTAGGTATACTCAATAATTAATGTGCTGGTGATATTCACTATTCTCCCACAGTGCTACTCACAGCTGCAAAACTTACAATGCATTACAAATGATGGTGAAACAGCTCAAAACAGATGTTGGAAAACCAAACAATAAGTATATACATGTTTGTAAAAAAACTGTTTCTATTTGTGAATTTTTAATTGGCAGAGACATTCCAAAAATGTACTTTTATAGACATCCAACTGCACACATGTTGTGTCATTGTCTGTTATTACAGAGTGGTATGCTGAGTTCATGTACACAAACTGTATACTAACGAGATTGGTATATAGTTCATACTGAATTACTGTACTGTACTAGAGCCCTGCGTGGGACGTTTATCTTGAGGTTTCTCCTGTCCCGCAGGGAAAACATTACTTCACTATGTAGTATTAATAAAGACATGCATACAGTACCTGTCAGCAATAAGTAGAATGTGCTGTCACTAACGCTTATTGATTAATCTAATGATTCTTTTTTTGATTTGTTGATAAATCTAACATGATTTTTATATTATTCTAAAGATTTCTGAACTGAACTTTGAAGAATTAGTACTTTTACTTAAGTGTTTGACATAAAACTTAAAATGGCTACGACATGGATTTATTTCATCATTGGAGTAATGTGCAATTGAGATAATCACTGGCAAATGTATTTTTTGCATCAATGCAGGGCGAGGGAAATAATAGAAATGCAGGGCTTCAGCCTATGTAAGTGGCCTGAAGTTAATACTACATTGCTGTGTGCCGGGAGTGTGTGGTAGAGCGAGTGAGAGAGTGACGGCGATTGGCTTTGGAGCAAGTAGTGACTCTATGGTCATACCAGGAGAAACAAAGTGTCTCTGCTGTTCTTTCTGACCACAGTGGGAAACCTGTAGCAGGAAAAGTTAACCCTCTCCTTGATTTTATGCTGTTTCTGGAGAAGCGGAACCAGGAAATGAGTCAGAGGAAATACAGCGCTACGAAGCCACGGCCGATGGACTACGGCGTGAGGTCTGGCTTAAGTCTGTGTCTCCACGTACCTATGTACGGCGTAGATTTAATGCAGAAGCATAAATCACGCTACAGGCACTGCCATCTTCCTCTTTTGTGATGCTCCGTATGCATTTCTGAAACCTAGCAAGGCAAACCTACAAGCACCAGGTTACAGGACTAATCAAGAGCAGCCCTCCTAAATCCTGGGTCTGTTTTTGGGAGGCTGTAAGGTTTAAAATGCCGCTCCCTCTGGGACCCACGGGATCCCAATCCCAATGCAGTCCTCTCCTGTATACAATTAATACTGTCATATGAAATTTTACAGAACACGCAAGGAATTTGGAAGGAGTTTTAATGTTTTGCAGCTGTCAGCAGCTTCTTCATTTCCTTTTTGCATTGCATTGTGGGAGAACAGTGTTAATCAACAACTAACCAAAATCAAGTTTTTTAGTATCTAGTAAATGCTTTTTTGAGTATATGTGTTGTTTTTCTGATGTTAAAATCCTACTGTGCTTCTGTGTATCTATTGATCATTATTTCCATTTTTTTATAATCCATTTTAAAGTGTGCCTTGTATTCGATTTCTTATTTGAAATGGAATTGTTTTACAATCCTGATTAAGGGTCCTTTTTTTAACTAATTAAAATGTCATTTTCTTCCTTCCAACATTACTATAAAGCCTTATACTGGCACTGCATCTGCACTTTTGCAAGCAAGCACGATAGCAAGCGCAGGTCTTCAACACCAACGTGACTTTAGTATTAAATGTTTTGTTGTAAGCAAGAACTGTTTTTAGATGTATCCGTGCAGCTTTTATCAGCTTCACGAATCTCTCCATGGTGTTTCTGCATGGCCCCAGAATGCTGACTGAGGCTGCACTTGTACAGTACATGTCCCATTAAAGAGACTTTTTCCATTTCTATTTCAGCAGCCATGGAAACAACAAGTGGGGACACATTAGCTCAGCACCTTAAAGTGCCAGCTCAGGCCTTTTGTCCCCTCAGACCACATCAGTGTGTTTTCTCTGCATGTTTCCATAAGTACTGCTGGCAGCGACGCTCACTGCTGAGAGAGGTTGAATGCCTGTGATTGGGCATGCAATAATAGCTTAATGTCCAATTTAGAAAAAGAAAACTTAGATCGATAATGCTTTGCTTTTATTCCCCTGTGGGAACGCAAAGTAATTACTCACTTCTTCCAGTTTCCAGCGATTGATGAGGCGCAGATATGCACCGGGCCGGCCTGTAAATCTGTCAACACAGGGAAGAAAACTAAATAAACTTGTTATTTTTATGTCAGATGGCAGCTTTAGTATCATGCAAAAATGTCACTTTATGAGGTTTTTTAACATTAATTTGACCTGCCGATGGTCCCCCAGTAGCTAGAAATGGTGATAGGTGTAAACCGAGCCCTGGCTATTCTGCTCTGATGGGTCCCATCCCCTTCCTCTGCTTTGCCCACCCAGAGAATTTCCCCCCTCTCCTCCTCCAAAGCTACAGACTGAGAAATGGCTAAGATTAAGCAGAGCTCATTTTGGGACTGCCTCTAGTGGCTGGAATTCTGCACCAAGGCTGAATATTGGGAAATAGACTTCAGATATGGTTTTAGAGGACCACTAAGGTCTATATAAAAGAGACTTCAAATAAAGTATTAGGGGACCACGAAGGTCTATATAAAAGAGACATCAAATACAGTATTAGGGGACCACTAAGGCCTATACAAAAGAGACTTCAGATACAGTATTAGGGGACCACCAAGGTCTATATAAAAGAGACTTCAGATACATTATTAGAGGACCAGTAAGGTCTATATAAAAGAGACTTCAGATATAGTATTTGGGGACCACTAAGGTCTATATAAAAGAGACTTAAGATACAGTATTAGAGAACCACTAAGGTCTATATAAAAGAGACATCAAATACAGTATTAGGGGACCACTAAGGCCTATATAAAAGAGACTTCAGATACAGTATTAGGGGAC
>NC_048429.1:15715821-15728853 GCF_013103735.1 Etheostoma cragini
AAAGAGACTTAAGATACAGTATTAGGGGACCACTAAGGTCTATATAAAAGAGACTTAAGATACAGTATTAGAGGACCACTTAGGTCTATATAAAAGAGACTTCAGATACAGTATTAGGGGACCACAAAGGTCTATATAATGATACTTCAGATATAGTATTAGGGGACCACTAAGGTCTATATAAAAGAGACTTCAGATGCAGTATTAGTGGACCACTAAGGCCTATATAAAAGCATCCAAAGAGCACCATGTCATGGGACCTTTAATTAAAAACAATGGAGATACAGCATAATAAAACAAATCAAATTTGTGTGTCCTCAAATCAGGATTGTTTAAGATTAAATGTACTTAAAGCTGTAAATGTATTGGACTTGGATTCCATAAAACTACTCTAGATTTTGGAATTTCCATTTTAAGATACTCCTGGTTGGAGTTTCCTGGCACACATAACTGGTTAACTGTAAAAGCTGAGAATACTCTGTATTGCTTTGGGGAGTCCTGAGAAGAGTCAATATTTATTGTGGTGTGCCATAAGGCTCTGTCCATTTAAAAATATGTATATAGTTTCTTGTTACACAGATGACACACACATCTAGATTTGTGTTTGTGTTAAGTTTTTTTAGTGAACTACATTTAGAAACACATTGCTCTTCAGAGTTCTTATATTATGTCCCATAGTCTTGTATCAGGCTCCTTTACATTACATTCAGTGTAAACAAGTCTAAACTCAGCACTGAAATGTATTATTGTTGTTCATGAACATCACTGGAAAACGCGTTGTAATGTAACAACAGGTTCGTCTGCATCTAGTAACCCCCCATCACCCTTAACCCAACCCAACTTTGCAAAACGCTTTGTTTGGATCTCAAAAGGCAGCAATGATCATGGGTATGTCCCCCCCCCCCCCAAGTACTCTGGGTACCTGCAGTAATGTTTTTGCTTATAGGCTAGGCTAGGCTACCAACACCCACTTAATCTTTTGCAAGGATCAGTATTTAATGTTTTATTAGGCTATAACAAATTAAAATTTGGAGTATGGGGAAAAACTGTTCTTAAATACGGACTGTCTGGTCACCCTACATGTTGTAATTTATTTGTGAGTTCTTTGGGACTTTCTCACCTTCCCAAGAAGAAGGCGATGTAGAAAGTCGAACTGTTGAGGTTAACAAACTGAAAGAGGAACATCTTAAGGGTGAAGCTGTTCTCCCACTCGGACTCTGTCCTTGGCTGTTCTGCAGTGGCACGGACAGAAAGAAGGATCGTGACATGAATCAAAGTATAACACCAACGTACAGGAATCAAGTCAGCATCACCTTAGATCTGCTGGTGCACTCAACTTACCTAAATTAGTGAGAAGAAGAGCAACCTTTTCATATAGCTGGAACAAAATACAATGTCAGAGGCCATTAGATAGGGAGGAAATTAAATTGACAGTAAATGTGTCATTGATTAAAAGCCCCCATTATGCTAATTTTTTTTACTAACATTACTTTACAAATCTAATTTCCAAGTCTATCTTATGTGATTCTCATATATAATTTTCAATTATATCTTATTTACAGCATCTTTGTACTACTAGAAGGTCTACTAGAATAGGTTAACATTTTCAAAAAAACACTTTGTTTCTCATGCTGCCTATTGCTACAGCGCCCCTTGGCCCACCTTCCCGATACAGTCCAGTCTGCTCTGATTGGTCAGCTGCCCCACTCTATTGTGTTTGGTCAACTAATTTCAAACTCAATTGCTCAGGCAACTTTATCCCGAAAGAGCAATTTAGTTTTAACAGTCAACAGACCCCAAAACATTTGCACCCAAACACATAAATGCATGTACACAATGCAACGCAATGCATGTACACAGTTCAAGGTAAAAACAATACATAAATAAGTAAGGTTCCCAGACAAATGGAACACAAGCAGTACACATCTCGGAATAGTCAAATAAGATGTTATTAAGAAACTATTGTCAAGGATTAAAAGTCTGTTAGCAGCACCTATAGGAAGCACATATGAGAAACTGGGTTGCCATTCTCAATCAGTGACATCACTAATTTCAAACAGGAATGTGGGCGAGGCATTTTTGGCAGTTCAGAAACAGTCTTCTGTCTGTAGAAGAAAAAGCTCCATTTGGAGTAAAATGGGTTGCCTACAAAAAAAAACGATGGGAAAAATCCAAAAATTCATGATAGGGGCTATTTAACAACAGCCTATAGAAAGCATATGAATTTAGTCTTTACATGTAGAAAAACAACATCCTGTATTTGTGTATCTTAGTTTTGATGTGTTCTGATTGTTACACACCTCGTCCCTCGTGCACCGCTGATGCTGACGGGCAGCACACACTCACCACGTTGAGGAGCATGATCATGCAGAAGTTGATGCAGACTGCCGTTCCCGTGGTCGCCACTTGAGAGTTGTTCCTGATCAGAGCCCAGCCGAAGGCGGCGAAGGTGCTGACGGTGATCACTCGGTAAATGACGATGCCGAACACAGCGGCGATGACCACCAATATCTGTGACATCAGAGTGTTAGGTTGACCGGTGTGCGCTTTGGTATTCATATTAGTAGCATGGATGTATTATAGTGACTGTATTGCGGATCCAACATTTTCTCAATCGGGGGGTCGAGTGTTCATTTCTGTGGGTTGGTTGGGGAGAAAAAGAATGACATAACATACTGCATTCTACTGGGGAATGGCTTTTTACATTACTGTGTGAGATTGGTAGATTTCATGTGCTATATTTCTAAATCAGGAGATCCTGGAACACAGAAAGGAGTTTGAAGACGGGTCAGGGTGAGAAAAAAAAGTTACAAACGCATCCAAAATCCACAGAGACTGGAGCACATTGGACAAAGCTGGTCACCAGCTGCTACAACTAAAACTAATCTGTGATTACAGTTTGCTGTATTAATCAGATCATTAACAAAAATCACTCAAAATTAGCAGGGCGAAGTGTAGAAACAGCTGTTAACACCGGTTTACAGCTCTCTTTCTCTCATTGCCGATGGGGGGGCGGTTACAAACACCCACTTTTTTATTTTGGGAGGTTACAAACCAAATAAGTTGAGAGCCACTAGTCTGCTGGCAAGGTTTACTCCTGTCATATGCGGCCCACTGAGTATGTGTTTTTCCCTCTGGCCCCACCCACCCGCGAGTCCCCGCTCCGCCCATGCACTTTATATTGTGGTAATGCCCCCGGTTTTTAAATCCCTTGTTTCAGCTAGAAGGAAATATAAAGTTTTCCAAAAGTCTCCTTTACAATGGTGGCCTATGTGGAAATCCTTTCTGGGTTGAAGGGGGATTTTTTTTTGCAATACCACGTGTGGCCCCTGGACAAAATTGGCTCTAAGCCTAATTAATAGACCCTTCTTACTTTTTGGCTGGCTGGTAGTGGGCGGGGCTCAGGTGTTATAAGGCTGCTACACCCTAGAGAGTGAGAGACTCCACACTGGAGCAACTCTTGACTTAAGCTACAAGAAATGATCACCTCCTACCTCCAGCTGGTTTTCTATGTTTCTTTCTTGGACCAACACACCACTGTGGTTGAATTGAGAACAGCCTGGACCAGACGCTCGTAGCTAGCCCCTTTTGCTAACTGGAGGTAAGCCCACACACAACTCCCTGCCAGTCAGCCTTTTCTTTCTAATTCACATTTTATTTTAAGAAATGAACTCACCCTGGACACGCTAGTAGCCAAACAACCACTCTAGTAACATTAGTTATCGTCACATGCTGTTTTGCAATCAGAATTGGTATTCAACATTCAACAAACATTTGCAAACAGTTTTTCTTGACAAAATGGATTGCGCCTTCTACCAACAAATTATCAACATTGCACTAGTTGTGATAGTGCTTATATGCCGTTGTGAGTCTCTTTTGTTGAGACATGTCTCGCTGTTTAAGCGTCGTCCATTTACTGTGGAAGACATCCCACGGCTTGTCCTAACCTTTGATGGCCATTTCCTTTGCTGGTTCCTCATAAATTAAAATCTAAAAGTCTCTTCTCTCCTCGTCTGTTCACTTCCATCTGTCTTTGTTGACGCCCGCCACGTGTGCTAACAGAGCGTAAATACTGGGCGGAAATTATCTAAAACTTCTTCTTCTTTGTTTTGTGGCGGGTTGCAACCATAAAATGACATAAAACTACATTGCAATTTATTATTTATTTGTCAAATAACGTTTCCATCAGTGTTTATTGCATAAGCCGTATATCTATCAAGAAAAAATCTGATGAGACTGAATTATGACTTAATTTGGATAAAAACGTGTGGATGGAAACATAACTAAGGAGTGGGCCGTAATATAGCAGCAATGCCCCGAGTGGAAAGCAGGAAAATGTATTTGTCTTATAAGGCAAACATTAAAAAAAGACTCAATCTGGTGGAAAATAGTAAAAACTTTGAAGCCAGGGCTCTAGATTGAAATCTTTATTTAATAGATTGCATGATTTTATGCTGTAATGGCCGTGGAATAGACAATGGTTGTTTCAAATGTGCCATTTTTTGTATTTTGACAACACTGTTTATTATAAAAGCTAAAGTTGAATATCTGCCACATGCATTTACTCTGCAACAAATGTCCCTAGTGAGACGTAAAGGTTAACAAACTGTAATTAAGTGTCTAAGACAGAATAAATATGAAGATAAGAGTGGCACACCTGCTACTTGCCATTACTGTATTTAGCCCAGAAACTTACCATGAAGAAGATCCCAGATGCTGAGACGACTAGGCGACTGTATTTGTCAGTGAAATCCTGGTAAGGTTCAGGCTTTCCAGATATTGGGTTCATTCTCTCCTTCTTGGAGTACTTGGCCTCAAACTGGGGGCGTATTTCGTCCTGAAAGACAAAAGGACAAGACACCCGTGAGCAGGGAATGGAAAGGGCTTCACAAACTCTGATTAGGCCATAAGCTAGTTCAAGCAGGAGAGACAAGTGAATGAATTAAAGATTAACGTTTATTATAAGAAATATGTGATAAATTTAAGTCTTGGCAGAAAAGTCTTTGGTGCTTAGACCCTACAGGGAAATTTTTAACTGAGCCCTGAGCAGCAGCACGATAAATCCCCCCATGGAGTCCAGACACTGGTGGTGGCTGAAGATTCTGATGAGGCTCATAGGCTGAAGAGGCAGATGGAGCAGATGAATCTGATGAATCTGATGATGAATCTGATGAATCGGCGAAGATTGCCGGTGACGGGGAGATAGAGGTGCGCTTTGCCATTCGCGACGAATCGCACTGAAACGACAGCTGACAGCAACAGAGAGAACAGATTTCAATAGCGGAACAGCCGCGAACGTACCGTGGGCATGACACGTCATGAATGTGATAAAAGGAAGAAAGAGAATCACTTTTCAGCAGCAGGGTGATAGGCCAACGATGTAGGTGTGTCACTGTGCTATTGGATGGATGAAATCATCTGATAAGAACAGTTGATATCATGATTGACAGCCCCAGACTGTAAGAATAGTGGACGCAGCAGAAGTGACATCACCCATTGGTTTGTTGACTGCTGTTTTGAAGACTCAAGTTTGGCAATATGGCCGTTGCCATCTTGGTTTTTTGAAACTGGACGTGACGATTTATGGACAAGAGGGTGGAGCTAGGGAGAATGTATGTCCGCAAAGGCACTGCGCTAGGCTCAATGGTAAAGGGGGATTGTTGCAGATTTTTAACACTTCTAAAGCAAGTCATCCAGTGGAGATTTACTGGAGGGTAAACACAGGCCAAACAGAATGTCCCCTTAAACTTTCCCTTAAGTTACCAGCTAACGCTAGCAGTAGCTAGCTTAGTTAGAGCTCTGACCAAAACATTTTTAGGCAACCAAAACGTTCCAATCAACTTTGATGAAGTGAACTGAAACAAACTTTGTTTTGCAACCAGTGGATTTACCCCCTGCTGGAAGCTGGAAAGAATGCAGGTTTAAAGTTCCCATGGCATGAAAATGTCACTTTATGAGGTTTTTGTAACAATAATATGAGTTCCCCCAGCCTGCCTATTGTCCCCCGCTGGCTAGAAATGGTGATAGGTGTAAACCGAGCCCTGGGTTTCTGCTCTGCCTTTGAGAAAATGAAAGCTCAGATGGGCCGATCTGGAATCCCGTCCCTTATGATGTCATAAGGGGCAAGGTTACCTCCCCTTTATTTGCTTTACCCGGCCAGAGAATTTGGCCCACCCATGAGAGAGAGACATCATGGCTTTCAAGCGAGCAAAGTGGCAGTTGGTCAAGGCCCCACCCCCAGCCTCCACCTTGCCCCAACCCCCTTCCCACAGTATTAGGGGACCACTAAAGTCTATATGAAAGGGACTTCAGATACAGTATTAGGAGACCACTAAGGTCTATATAAAAGCATCCAAAGAGCACCGTGTCATGGGACCTTTAAGGCACTTCTGCATTTTCAGACCCAGAAGCTTCGTCCATTATTTTTACAGTCTATGGACCAGGCGGGACAGCAAAGAAATAATGAGCATATGCATGGGAGGAGTAAATGGCAGGATGCATGAGAAATAAAACTACAGGCCTAAGGTTGCAAAAAGATCGTCTTCCTAAATGATCTCATGCTTTAGCTTCATTTCTGGTTCAAAACCCAGAATCATTAGAGTTTATTATTGCTGTGTTATCTTCTTTTTTGTACAAAGCCAACCGAGACTTAGAGTCACTTCACACCCACAAACAGCTGTCTTTCAAAGAACCGGTTTCCAGTTTGGGTATGATTGACAGACAAGGGTTGGAAGTGGATTCATAAGACAGGCATGAGCGTTTAAACGTTCTGACAAAACCAAATGGCAGTATGCCAACTGTGTAGGAGTCTGAGTTTGTAAGAGCATTCATTATAAAAGTGTTAGTCATGAAATGATTTTAGAAAGTCTCCTTTAGGGCAGGCTCCTTAGTTCAACAATCCCACCTTTTAAATACATGTCTGCAGGCTAGATTAGCCTAAAAAATGTTAAATAGGCAAACATTTCTCAAGGGCGGAGCATTTCTGTCTGAAGGCGTACACATTGTCAGTGTTTGAGTTGAATCAAACTCTGAAGCGTTTAACCCCTTGGTGCGGTTTGTTGAGCATGTATAAAGACAACAATCACGCTCAGGTGAGAACTAAACAATCCCCGTCTGGTTACAAAACAAACTCCGGTGCGCTTCGATGTGGTTCTTTTGAGGTGCGATCAGACCTAAATCCGACCCAACTGCTAGTGTAGACCGCTGGGTTTAAGCTTAACGGATCCCGTAGTCACATGTGCTTTCCTGTAGTCAAAACTGGAGACAGACACCCGCAGAGCAGACGTAGTAACATCTGGGAAATTATTTTAAATGACCATGTAGATGCGAGAAATATGCACTGGGCCAGAACACAGGATCGTCTTCCTGTATTTCCTGTATTTCCCCTTCCCAGCTACATCTGACCAATAAGCGGAGGGAACGTTCTTGCATAGTTTTTAGTGATGCATTTTAGTTTGCTTGGAATTCAGACCAGAGCAAACAAGCTATAGGTGTAAAGATGCCCTAAAACTAAAGGGAGCAGATTAGCTGCAGATACCGAAATACAATGACCACATGAAGTACTTCACCTCCTCTTCCTCCCAGTCAATGAGGTCCCAGTCGTATGCAAGGACAGCTCTGCGCCTTTTCCAGAACTCCAGGAAGACCGTTGCTGAAACACATAAAACGTACCGTGTAAGATTAAAAAAATATATATTATTTACAGGGGATTAACATCCTTTTTCTTCTCTAAAACAAAAATATTGATTAGTGTAGCTTTAACCTGACACAGTAGCTGCACCTTGGACAAAAGGTCAGAATATGTAACTGAAATCGCACTGTAGATCGGTGACAAACGTGCAGAAATTTAAGAACATTGTTTAGTATTTGAAGTTACGGTTAATACTTTGTTAGATGCTACTGGAGCAAGCCGCCAACACTGGTGAACTCTTAGCAATTCAATAACATTTTATTTATAGTATCAATTCATAACAAGAGTTATCTCTAGACACTTTACAGATAGAGTAGGTCTAGACCACACTATAATTTACAAGGACCCAACAGTTCTAGTAGATCCCTCCAGAGCAAGCAACAGTGCGACAGTGGCGAGGAAAAACTCCCTTTTAAGGAGAAACCTGGGAAAGACCCAGGCTCTTGGTAGGCGGTGTCTGACGGGCCAGTTGGGGTTGAAATATTTAGGTTTAGGACGTTTAAGGGGCAGGAGCCAAAATCATGTGAAGAAAAGCTGGATAAATGTTGTCATTGCATGCGATTGGCTCAATTGGGATAGAGATCCCAAGTGTATATGTTCCAGTTAAAACACAACCTCAGCATAAACTCTTGTACTCTGAGCTGGGCTCCGTTTACTGTAAAAAATAAATAAATGGAGCTAGCAGCAGTGACATCGCCCATTGGTTTGTTGACAGCTGTTTGAAGCCTCAAGTTGGGCAATATGGGCATCGCCATCTTGGTTTTTTTAAACAAAACGTGGTGATTTTTGGACGAGAGGGTGGAGCGGGGGAGAATGAACGACCAAGCCAGTGGTGTTTATTCTGCAATGGTGCAAGCTTAACGCTAAAGTTGCCGATTTTCAACTCTTTGGTTAGCGAGTCATCCAGTGGAGATTTACCAGCAAGTAAAAGCTCCTCCAGGGACTGGCGCCATTCATCTGCATGCCAGTTCAGAAAATCAGCTTTCCAAATGTGACCAGCTAACACTTGGGGTAGCTTGGTAGCTTGGTTGTCGAAACACTGAACAAGACATTTTCTATGTGACCAAAATGTTCTGATTAACTTTGATGAAGTGAAAACACACAGTAAGAGAGTCACAGTTTAGGACAAAAACATAGAAAACACCCAAAAACAAATTCAGGTCTATTTTAATGCACTCTGTGTCATGGTTAGCATGGGCAAGCCTCTGTTATGATTGACAGGTCGGCCTGTAGCCACGCCCCTAAAGCATTACATGCTATATAGTCAATTTTAAACTAAATGGGACCATAATTTCGCTAACGAACATCATGCCGTATTGAAGAAGACTTGAAACTAGCAATTGAGACCATTAGCGATCTATGAAGATTTTAACTGAGGTAATAAATCAAGTGAGGGGTAGGCTCACTCTCATAGAATTCTTTTTCCCCCTGCTGGAAAATAGATAGAATGTAGCTTTAAGGCACTTCCGCATTGGCTTCACTTTACAGACCCGGAAGCTTTGTCCATTATCTTTACAGTCTATGCATAGGCCTTATAGTTTTCCACATGATCAGCTGTATCTGATGGAATGTAGAGTCTTTGATTGGGACACAGCAATTGAAAGGTCAGGATGAACCAGACGGTCTACTCCTTAATTGGTTACCATATCAACGGACCAATATTGTGTTGCAATAACAGGCCTTGGCCCCGAGACCATTTGCGCGTGTAGTGCAGTTGCTCTGCAGGCTCTCTCAGGTATTTATTCTTGAAATAAAGATTTATTTTGACTTTGTATTGGACCATCTCTGCCTGACTCTGTACAACACTAACACTCTAACAACACAGTCACAATGCTGACTGATTAGTGATAACCAGCTGGTTTGATGCCAAGATAATTAGTCTGTGAACTGTCACAGGCTACATAAAGAGAGATCAATCTTACACAGACACAGTGTTCAGGCACGGAGGGTACGTAATGTTGCTGAACAAAGTCCTTTGGATAGCTTACTCATTGCAGAAAGGCATATACCTGTCTCTCCACTTTTGAATTTCAGCCTTTCGAAACATATGCTTTGATTCCTCTATCGTGTCCACATCCCCATTGAACACAGAGGAAACATGTTTTGAATGTGAAGGTTCAGCTGTGTGAGAAGGGCATCGCTTCCCATGTGGAGCCAGCGGGGGAGCACGCTTCTAAGGAACATTAATGAAGGGATTGGAGCTGATTTCTCTGCTGCAGTTGAGCCCCAAAACATATTCATTTGGACAGCAGCAACAGCAGCTTTCAAGAAACTGGAAGGTCAGTACATTAGTGCACTTTCTTTTAGACTTTAAAAAAACAACTGATAAAAACAGTTAAACTGGGCTCCGGCAAGTCTGTGCAGCTGTGAACAGCTTCATCTTCCATTACGCTCTTCATAGTTTAACTTTCTTTACAGCTTTCCTCTTTAACTGTGCAAATGCAAAATATGTTATAAAATCACGTTTTTAGTCCCATTGTTAGTTGGTGCGATGATCTCTGTGTGTATGACATTTTATTATGTTTTGCAGTTTTTCTTTTTATACCCATGTCTGTAATTAAATTTGCCATCAGATGTTTTCTATAGTCTTTTACAGTGACTGACAAATCAAATGAGTGTGCAGAGGTCTGTAACTTATTAAAGGTTGTTAAAGTTAGGATGTAGAAGAGATAAGAGGCAGACTCGGATGTTTATTGGAAAGGTAGCATTTGCCCTTTACACACCAAGAACAGCATTTTGTATCACACAGATTTGATTAAATTGTCTTTAAGATAACATCTTACTCAAATCTTTTATTGGACCTGATTATTTTTATTTTGCCCTACACATGAAACGCATAATTTCTTTCATTTCTGTCACTAATTTGGTCAAATGGTTGTCCCAGCCTTCACACAACATCAGCACAGGAACATTACAACACAACAAGTGTAGCAGGATTTAGTCCTAACTAGAAGTCTTAATTAATAATACACCATGTAAATATCTCAAAGAGATTTATTTCTGAGCACCTGAATGAGTAGAAGCAGATGTAATAAAAACATCTGCAAGAAAAATGATCAAATCTACCAGGGCAGGTTGATTCAATATACTGAGTGTAGACATGTAATTTACATACAATAATACGTACGTAATACCCAAAATTTACATGTACATGAATGAGTTTAAATTATTAAATTATTATTATTATTAGCCCAGTTTCCAGAGGTCATTTTGCAATTAATCCATACTGTTACATTCAAGATTGATAACCTATATGTAATAAATGTAACTAATTTGTCCTTTATATGAGTTAAAATGTTCAATAGGTTTATTTTTGCACTGGATGTCTCCAAATATGTAGAACTGTTTTAGACAACACAAATGCTTGTTTGGCATTGCTGTGTGTGTGATATCAATATTTATATCCACAACCGTTTTAACATTCAAGTGAACTCAGTGCAGCACAAACAGTCTAATAGCCCAGTTTTTCCTGAAAAGACATGATGTTCATAGAGTGACTGTATGGACAACAGGGTTGATGTTTTCCAAGATTTTATAGAAAATTAAGTCATACGGAGCAGAGGCTATTAAAAACCCTTTGGGGCTCAGGGATATTTGCCACGGCACTGTACGGCCAACCTTGCGGCTCACGACTCTCGATATTTCCTGAGGTTGGCCTCCCCGCGTTACGCTTCGGGTTCCGCTTTTTGCGAGCTCCCCGGTTCGCCGATGCCGACCCATGTCGGGACAACTGCCGCGATGAGGCTTGGACCCCGGTTATAACTGCTTTCAGTTGTAGTTATTATTATTATTATTACACAATAAGAAACATTCATTTCCATTTGCTTAATGTAAGAAAGCTGTTTGTGATACTTGAATTAGTTCACTGACTCAATTCTTTATATCAGGTGATTAGATATTGTTTCGGAGTACATTTTTGCAAGTATTTTGTTTTTTGTAAATATTTTTGTAACAAACCCTCCCCAACCTGCCCCGCTGCACAGGGACGCTCCTGGAGCAGTGAGGGGTCTGACTAATGGAATTTCTCCAGAACCAAAACCTGACTCAGCCGGAGGTCACCCACTGGGAGTCAACGGCACACCTATCTTCAGCTGGTACTGTAATATTTCCTAATGAAATTAACTATTAAAAGTGATATAACCTGTTCATGCAACGGTTTTCTTCTTCTTTACCTTGGCTTGACTAGTCCCACTGTATCTGTCATTTGCCATTAAACATTTATACATGTGAAACCGATTCGCGGTTTCCACAGCGATGAGGACATTGTCTAAATATGTCTGAGTGTCTAAATTATTAACAAACATTTATGCAACAGGGCCTGCGCTGCTTCCATTAGCAAGTATACTGTAGTGGGAGAGCCACAGCACTTCCTGTCTATGATTAAAACAACTAACCTTTGTGGCCTCACTTTTGAATTATGGTTAAGCTCATAGATACGTTACATTTAGACATACGTGTGGTAGTCCTACCTGGAACTCTCTTGGTGCAAAGCCTTAGAGTAAATCGTTTTCCTGGGAAATGGGAGGACGACTAACGCGCAGGGTACAGCCCCCTGAGATTTGTGACATGACCGGCTGGCCAGCATTATCATCCAGGCAGAGCGCCTCTTGAACCCACTGTACTCAGTAGGACGCAGCAATGGACAGCTGCACAAGGGAAAATTAGCAACAAAATTCCACCCCAGCAAGTGAACCTGACAACCTCTGCTGAAAGACGCTGGACATCCATCTGATGACCTGGATTGCGTCTCATTGTCACCATGCAGGCTAAGGACTGAGAGCAATTCAAAAAATAAAAAGCTACAGGGAAAGCTAACAACTGGGCCTCAAACCCTGATTGTGGGTGACTCTGCTGTAAAAGATGTTAAAAACACCTGACTTGGCCCAAAGAATCCTGGATATCGGGGCAACACACCCAACTGTGAAGAACATTATACTGCGTATAGGGTCATGATGTTATAAAGTGGCAGACCGCCAGTCAGAAGAGGAGCTGAGAGACTCAGCAGACTGTTGGCAAAATGGCAAATGGCTTTCAACTGAATGAACCATCCATTCTCTGAAGTTAATTGACAATTTAAACATTTCCTGGGACCGCAGACATCTTATTAAAACAGATGGACTTTTCCTTAAGAATCCAGCAGTAAAGCTCTTCACCTCTAACCTACTTCTCTTTTTGCGCCACACATCTGCTCCCTCCGCCAAGGACACAAGACAAGACGAATCAAAACAAGAGGAAGGCACACCAAAGTGCGTCAGTGATCCACCACAGCCCCCTGAGCAAAGATTGGACCGTGGGAGACCACAGAAAAGAGAAGAGAAATCTCAACCCCCCCCTTTTAACCC
>NC_048429.1:15728992-15795888 GCF_013103735.1 Etheostoma cragini
CCCCCCCCCCCCCCTTTCCTTCTACCATCCTTCGTCCCTAGCATCAAACTGCCCTTGTTTCCACTCAATCAATGAAAGTAAAACGACAAGCATCTTGTGTACAAAATGCAACAAGCTTTAACTGATATGTGCCGGGTCCAGACTGCACGCCTAGTGGCACTCATAAGAACAAGCCTGGGCCCTGTGTATTAAATAATTCCTATGTTGTTCCTATGTTAATCTATGTTGTGATAGGTAATAGAAGAGGAATGGTAAATCTAAGTAGGGCTGTAATGATACACCAAACCCAGGGGTCGGTTCGTATCACGATTTTAGAACCACGATTCCATACAAACCTTGATTCTTTTCTTTTTTTGGGGGGGGAAAGGGGGGTTCTCAGTAATCATAATAAAACTTTTTCTGCCACATGGCATTGTTTTGTCATTGATTACATCCCCCTTTGCAACACAGTTATAAAACAGATAAGAAGCTTATATATTGATATTGATTGGTTTCAATATTGATCAATCCAATACCAAAGATTAATTTATATCTTAAAATACTGTTTCCACAATTGTTTAAGTGGTTCATTAACTTATTAAAATGAGACATAAGAATAATGGTAATGGTAACAGTAATGGACAATTCCGCTACCAACCTGTCAGGGGAAGGAAGAGGAAAAGTGCCTTAGTGTCTACTGTAAAGGTCTTGGTTGACGAGTAGCTATTGCTAATGTAAATCGTGGTGGGTAACGTAAGATTACAACCCCGTTCAACATGCTTAGTTATTTTTAGTATGATTGTTTTAACGGTTAACAACTCTGGTCTAACCCACAAATTCATCAGTAATGTTAACTGTATAGATAGACAACTAATCTAATGTTAATTCAGGTAGCTAGCACACTCGTCAGTCTGCCTCAGACTCCCGGACTGTGAGGCTTCAGGCGGGATGAGAGCTGACAACAGCCCCCGGGACAGTCAGCCACCAGCCAGTTAGCAGTCATCCACTATCATTACAGCCCCGGGGACACATCCACAGTCAGCCCCCAGCCAGCTAGCAACCATCCACTATCATTACAGCCATTACAGTCAAACCCCATATCCCTATATCAAATTGATTGTGTAATCATTATGGGTGATTTTAACATTCATGTTGACAACCCCCAAGGCAGGGGGACCAAAGAACTGTGTTGTGTTTTTGAGAATTATGGACTGACTCAGCATGTGACAGAGCCCATTCACAATAAGGGGCACACTCAGGACCTGATTGTCTCCAAGGGTCTGAACATTTCCAAGGTTGTGGTGACTGACGTTGCTCTCTTATCAATCCTGTGTTTTCTTTAACGGCACTATCTCTGTGCCAGAAAGGGCCCAAACAAAGATAATCAGAAAACGTATCACTGAAAACACCAGTGAATCATTAATTGAGCTTTTCTCCTCCACACCCGCCCTCTCTGGGCTGTCAGTCCCTGAGCTTGTAGATAATTTCAACTGTAAAATTAGAAATGTTATTGATGCCATTTCTCCCACTAAGGTCAAAGCTATCTCTGGTAAGAAAAGATCTCCATGGAGAAATGTCATATTGGTGAGAACAGGAAAGAGAGAATGTCAAAGAACTGAACGCAGGTGGCAAAAAACTAATCTCCAGGTCCATTATAACACCTATGAAGAGAGACTTTGCTTTTATAATTTGGAACTGAGGAATGCAAGGCGGTCCTTCTTCTCTGACGTTATCGCCAGAAACAATAATAATTCACATGCCTTGTTTGCTACTGTTGATAGGTTAAAAAACCCTCCAGTACCAGTAGCATCTGAACTAGGCCTGCAGTGAATTTGCCTCCTTTTTCAAAGATTAGACAGTCGGTGCCTCCATATCAAGTCCAGGGTATATGTTGTCCCAGTGTCGAGGCAGAACAAGTTCCAATATGACACAATTTTCTAGAATTAACCATAAAAAACCTGGAGGACATTATACAACATCTGAAAACCTCTTGTTGACTTGATATTCTACCAACGGGTGTTTTCAAAAATGTGTATGTGATCCCCTACAGATTGTGAACACGTCTCTTCTTTCAGGCGTCTTCCCACAGGCACTGCCGTCATCAAGCCACTTTTAAAAAAGAACAATCTAGACAAGTCACTAATGAACAACTATAGGCCCATATCAAACATGGCCCATATCAATCATTTTTGAGTAAAAGCATTAAAAAAGCGTATTTTCAACAACTCAACCATTTCTTGTCACTAAACAACAGTTTTGATGCCTTCCAGTCGGGTTTCCGACCACACCACAGCACTGAGACGGCTCTTGTCAAAGTTTTTAATGACATCCACCTTAACACAGATAATGGTAAAACTACAGTATTAGTATTACTTGATCTCAGTGCTGCATTTGACACGGTCGACCATGACATATTACTAAACCCATCCAATTATATTAAATTCGGTATTGATGTACGCAAGCAATAATAACAGTAATGGCAGTGAAATGATTGTAAACTTGTTAGTGAGGACTAGGTTAGGACTGATTCTGGTTTCCAACTTGGCCCCAGGTGTGTTTGTTAACACACGGACGGAGACAACTTCTCTCTGTTGATGCTTTACTAGAGTCAAGCAACAGTACAAACATGGGTGTGGGTAGCTCTGCTATAACTGTGTGTGTGTGTGTGTGTGTGTGTGTGTGTGTGTGTGTGGTTCTGCAAAGAAATAAATAATATTGTAAAGGCTACCATACACAGTGCATAGGAATCATATATGTGATGTCTAATAATAACAATAAACCCAGTATTAGTTATGTCTTAATGCAGTGTAACTGTAGCATGTAAATATGACTGTGAGCGGGGCGGTTCAACGATCGCCATTATATCGAATCAACAACCAGGTGTAACGTAGGTAACAGGGGAAGAACACAAATAACAAAATTACTATAGACCAATACAAGTACTTCCCATCTCTGGTCACAGGTGATAATCAATCAGCAGAGACGTGTCTGTAAACTCGTGGTAATAAAAAAAAAAGAAGCAGATTGCTTGCGCACAAAAGAGTGTGTTCAACGCACCCCCATTTCAGTTTAAAAAAGCTAGGTTTAGTCTGGGCTAAAGGTGGCGCTGTGCTCAATGTTTAACACCACTTTCTGCTGTCAAAAATCACAGATAAAGGCCTTTAAACCAAATATTAGGGTTAGCATGTATCTACATGTACTGTAGTTAGCAGTTGATTTTAATGGAGTATAGCAGCACTTTCTACTGCTATACTCACCTAATCCTACCCAACAGAACATCTTCCAGCAGGAATATAAACCGCCATTGTGCAGAAAATAGCTTTTGCAACCAAGATTACTGCTTTCCCTGTCATTAGCATGTGGCTACATGTAGCAGTGTATGTTACGTAAACACTGCATAACCCAGAGCGTTCAAAACAGTTGGAAATCTTAGGTGTTGGCTCTTTTAAATACAGTTTCCTCATGAGTTGAAACTTTTGCTATGAACACTACAAATTGTAACATTATAGATATGAAAAGGTCTCCTTTAAAAAGTGACAATGACACACCTTTGGTTTAAATGAAAATGCCCTGGCATTGGTGTTTGTGTCCCGTTTCTGCTTTAAGGTACAAACCACAATGAAATCCTTTGTGTCCTCTTTACCCTCAACAGTTAACAACACCATATTTTTGCTGGCCACGCTGACCTTTGCCCTCCAGCTGTGTTTGGCTCTGTTCTTCATGCTGAGATGTTGGAAGTTTGACAACAGAGTAAGAGAGGCTCTCAAACACCCAGAGGCTGCTTACAAACTCAATGGTGAGCAGTCATTGTTTTTGTTTTAGGTTGGTATGCAAAATCAACAAAGTTTAATTGTCAATATTTAAAAAGAATTACAAACAATGACACTTTACGTGTGTTGTTGTTGCTGAGACACAACTCACTAACTCGTATAAGAATTTTTCTGATTAAATGGCATGGAGTAAAGTGAAAGAAACAGCAGGAAATGTGAGAGCTGTCTCTTTCTGGGTGAGAACTGTCTCACCTGCCACAGTTCAATTGAAATGCCTTTGTCAGTCTATTTTTTTAGGTTGTAATAATTTTTTTGTCTGTGTATTGTTTTTGTCAGTAGAGTGATTTTTCCCATTTCTTTTCTATTCCCCAGCCCCCTCATCCTTCCACCGAGACATTTACAAACAGGCCAGCTATAAGCTATATGATGATAATGGAGCTGCTGCTTTGTCGCCTGCTGTGTCCGCAGCAGAGGAATATGAACCCTACACAAACTCTTTGTTGCAACCTTCTATACCCTGGGACCTCGTTCAGCGCTGACAGCCTCCTCATCCTTCTGGCTTTTACCAAAAATAAATGAAAATGTGGCCATTTAATATTCGTGATGAATACTGTACTGTATAGTAAAGGCATTCCCTTTAAAATTATGTACGATCTACATGCTATGCAATAATATGTCACTCTTTAAAGGTAGAAATACAAGTTTTTGGAGACATTTTAGAAATGGTTACAAAATTTCAATAAAAAAATGGAAGAAAAAATGTAAGTTAAAGCTGCACTTTATTAATATTTCTGAATATGGAAAATGGGTCAAATGACTATGTGTAATGTGGGTTTTAGGGCGCGTTGTTGTGTCTTTCAGCTCACTGTTTTGGTTTTATAACCTGTAACTTTAATGTTTTGGATCAGTCTCACTGTTCCAATCAGTGCCACCTACAGTTGCCGACAGGACACCTATTTTCAGTATAAAACCCACTGAGCGCTACTTACCCAGCACCAAACAGCAGAAAAAGTTAGCAACTCACTTATAAACGTAGCACTGTATAAGTGTAAGGAAGCCCAGCTACGCTAAAAAAATCTGCCAATCATCCATTGTGTTTCCCCAAATTCATTCACCACCATGAGCCAGTGAACAAGGCAACTGTCAGTGGTTAGTTTATGTAACAGCAGGACAGTTGAGTAGAGTCGAAACTTCTAGAGTCAGTTGAAACGTTGTCGGGTTACAGGCAGGCTTGATACTGAACTACACATAGACAGTTAAAGAAGTGGACCAACAGGTCCCAGTGTTCTGGACGGAGACCAGTGAAAGATATTAAAAGCACTTTTCCAGTGATAGCTGAGCGTTACTACGCAGCCTCAAATTGAACTTGACGACGTAAGCAACCTGTTTGAAAGTTGTAAGTCTTCTGGTAGCTGTGCCAAGAGAAATCTCAATCATTCCCAATCAGCAAAGACGGTGAGCATAGGTGTACAGTATGTTAGGATACAACATAGACACAGGCTAATTACTGCTAACTAATATGCTAGTTAACATTAGTAATTAAACCTAAACAGCTGATGGAAGTCCAAACTGTCTTCGAGCTTCGCGTGCTCATGACGCAACCGTTAGCCTATTTTTACAAAAACGTCTGCTACGGAGCCATAATGTGAGCTACAAGGTAAAGGAGCCTTTTATACATTGTTGTGTTTCTTTAGAAATAAACAACGGACAAATATAGTCTTGAAACGCTTCAGATTTAAAGTTATTTGTTGTCAAAGTGAATTCAAAATGAATGGCAGTCATTGGATGCTAACAGCCGGTGATGGCTTCGTAGCATTAAAACGGCGCCATGGGAGCTACGCTTACAGAGGAGAGGCTCAACCTTTTGGAACTACATGCTAACGTGCTGTGTTTTTAGCAAAGCTGGGCTAATGAATATTTGGTCATGCCTATTAACTGTATGTTTAACACAGATCGGTTATGCCGCTTTTCCCTTGTTCTCCGATAAGTTTGCTAAAAATGATGTGATGTAGCCTTTTATGCGGAGTGAGCACTGTGCCAGACTTCTGTTTGCTGTTTGAAATATTGAGTGTAGTGGGCGACCCATCCTCAACCTCAGAGACACTGCATACTGAGAGCAGATTTTTCCCCGGCAGCTGGCAAAGAACAAAACAGAGCTACCTGCAGAGTGAATACCCGACTTCCAGGTCACAGGTACACCTAATCACAACTCCAAATGAATGCTGTAGTTGCTTTGCTAGGTGTGTGATTAGCCCAGCTTTCCGTTTTGTACTTATTGTGGAGCGTTGTAGGGAACCATCCACGTTACTTTTTTGGGCAATTTGTTTGAAAGACACCCACATTTCTGATTTAGAAACCTTTTGAAAAGGGGTCAAATATGACCTGAAGACAACAGAAGGGTTAGTACATCTAAACAGTATTTCTGGAAAGAGAAACAGCTAAAAGTTTGTGCAGAAATGTAAAGGGTTTTGACTTACCCCAAACAGCCATGAATACAGCAAAGAAAACAGTTGCACCATTGTCAAAGAGATGGGTGACCTGAGAAGAAGATAGTAAGATCACAAATGAATATGAATGCAGAATGACCAATGCTGCATTAAAGAACCATGGGACCCCAGGGCTACCACTTTTTGAAAGCCCTCCCACCATCACAACTAACTATCGCCCCCGTCCAACCTACACAGACATCAGCCAAGCTTTATTTACATACAATATTGCATCAACAATCACTCATGACTGCAGTTTAATTGTGTGACTGTATGGTACAAAATACAAGGCATTTACACATCTTAAGCCCATAGTGCAGCATGCATGTGCCATACCAAACAACCACTGTAGGCTAAAACAATATCCATCTCTCTCACACCAGATGCACATTCTGTCTAAATTACATCGGCCTACTTGTTCCACACATCCATTTGTTTCTGAACAGAGAGTGACAGAGACAAGCAGGCACAACAACACACATACACACAGATGAAAGAGGGCCAAGTCTAAATGGCCACAGTCAAAGAGAGTGCATAAAGTCCAAAAACCAAACCCCTTACAACATTGACAAGTGAAGCCTGTGTACGCATCCTTCTGTCCACTCACATGTGATGCAAATATAACAATATTGCATGAATCAATCAATAACAACTGCATCTATTAAAGTCTGTTTCAACCTTTAAAACATCTTTCTCACGGCTTAACGTGTGGCAAAGTCCTTGTTTAGATTGATTAATATCCAAATAATAAGGTTAGTTAGGTTATTACTATGACAACTACATGTAGGCCTACTACTACTTTTCCAGAGGTGGCGTAGCGCTAAAACCGCAGTGTGGAGATCTGTCTGGCGTGCAAAACTAGCTACTACAAGACTGCTACATATTCCGCTGAAGCAGGTACTTATTACGTTGGTGTCTTTTAACCTCCCAGCTCTGCGACTGTGCTGCTGGAGGGGTTTTCGGTTATCTCAACCTCGTGGCATGTCAGCGTTAAAATCTACAGTCAGATTGGGAATATTCCCAAATAGCTGTGAAACACACACACACAATACTGGAGTGCCCAACAGTTGAGAATGATTCTTAGTTTCTCCCTGTGATTAGAGTTGGCCTTAACTGAGAGTGTGCAGGATTGTCTACAGTAAAAGTAACATATTGATGAGTTGGCTTCTAACACATTTCCCACGAGTACAAAGACAAAGTGCAGGTGTCTGGTGACAGTACCTTGGCGTAGATGCAGCTGTCTGACAGTCTCAGGTAGGGGCAGTACTGGTCACAGATGGGGCACATGATGACATCAGTGGCCTGGCAGATTTCTTTACTGGAGAACAACATGTTACCCTATCAACATCTGGTGAAGTTGGTATTACAATGACCAGCAACATTTGGGCATAGAAAACCATAGAAAACCCCAAACTGATGCAACTGTTCTGTTTTATCTGATTTGTTAAAAGTATGTTTTTTCTGAAAAAAAAACTTCACCACGCAATCTTATTCTGTGGCACTGCACAGTGTTTCAGACTTCAGTCTTATAAGGGGATAAAGAGCACATTTTCATTTACATCTTAAAGGTCCCATGACATGGTGCTCTTTGGACGTTTTTATAGTGGTCCCCTAACACTGTATCTGAAGTCTCTTTTATATAGACCTTAGTGGTCCTCTAATACCACATCTGAAGTCTCTTTTATGTAGAGCTTAGTGGTCCCTTAATACTGTATCTGAAGTCTCCTTTATGTAGACCTTAGTGGTCCCCAAATAATGTATCTGAAGTCTCTTTTATTTAGTCCTTAGTGGTCCCTTATGTTGGAAGTTTGACAACAGAGTAAGAGAGGCTCTCAAACACCCAGAGGCTTCTAACAAACTCAATGGTGAGCAGTCATTGCTCTTATTTTAGGTTGGTATGCAAAATCAACAAAGTTTCACTTTCAATATTTAAAAAGAAATGCAAACAATAACACTTTACGTGTGTTGTTGTTGTTGAGAGACAACTCAAAAACTCACTTAAGAATATATATTTTCAATCAGCCTTTAGGTTCCCAAAACTTTCCTGCAGAACTTAACTGTAAGTTCGACCAATTTTTACAAATACATGTTTCATGCCTCCAGGTCTGATTTTGTAGCAAATTCTGTAACCTTATTATTTAGGTTTAAGGTCCCATGACATGGTGCTCTTTAGATGCCTTTAATTAGACCTTAGTGGTCCCCTAATACTCTATATGAAGTCTCTTTTATATACACCTTAGTGGTACCCTAATATCATATCTGAAGTCTC
Source organism: Etheostoma cragini (assembly GCF_013103735.1). NCBI lineage: Eukaryota > Metazoa > Chordata > Actinopteri > Perciformes > Percidae > Etheostoma > Etheostoma cragini. The sequence continues at coordinate 15,737,497 of NC_048429.1, forward strand.
TTTCATTTAGACAATAATGGTCCCCTAATACTGTATCTGAAGTCTCTTTTATATAAGCCTTAGTGGTCTCCAAGTACTGTACTTATGACCTCATAAGGAGCAAGATTCCAGATCGGCCCATCTGAGCTTTCATTTTTTCAAAGGCAGAGCAGGATACAGGGCTCGGTTTACACCTATCACCAGTACTACAATGAGCTTTCCTTAGTATGTGCCATTTCGGAGTTTGTAGCTATTAAGGAGGAGAGGGGGGGAAGGTCAGGAGGCTGGGGCTGTGGCCTTGACCAACTGCCACTTTGCTTGTCTGAAAGTCATGACGTCTCTCTCTCATGGGTGGGCTAAATTCTCTGAGTGGGCAAAGCAGAGAAAGGGTAGGTAACCTTAAGATTCCAGATCTGCCTATCTGAGCTTTCATTTTCTCAAAGGCAGAGCAGAATACCCAGGGCTCGGTTTACATCTATCACCATTTCTAGCCACTGGGGGGGCCATAGGCAGGCTGGGGGAACTCATATAAAAAAAAAACTCATAAAGTGAGCTTTTCATGCCATGGGAACTTTAAGAATTTTCTTTACCAGAGAATCCTGAATAAGTTTATTTTCCTTTATTTCATTTAACAGGCATCCGATACTGCCTGGGACAATTTCAGACTCAATTTCACAATTTCAGACTCAACCGTAATAACAAATTAGTTTTGCATTAAGAAAAAAGCTACCTGACTTCTTCACTTACTACATTGTCTATCTGATCTGTACTTATTGAAACCAAGGCTTGTTCTTCCCTAGAAACTCTTTAAAAACATATTTTTAAATGCTTTAAATACAACTCTGACAACTCTGGGGACACCTATATTTGTCAGAAAAGAGATGAGGTGTGTTTACCTGACCTGGCAGTGCTCCAGAGTGAAGAGGCCATACAGGAATACCAAGAGACCGACCAGAGCTGCAGGAAACAGCATCCCAGTGTACCAGCCGAGCCAGGCAAAGTACAGACCGATCTTCTCCCCAAAATACCTCCTAAAACGACAAAAAAACATTGATTTGAGTTTTATTTAAAAATAAACTGTATCCGGTAAAACAGCAGATTTATATCCTGATGTCTTTAGACAGTTCAGAGAAAATGTATTAGTGGGACTACCTGTTATAATGTTTCCATTATAGATGTGTCATTCAAACCTCTTTAACACATGTATTGTTCTCGGGTCAAATTTGACCCATTTTGATAAGAAAACTCTTTATCAGAAAAGTGTCTTTCAACCAAATTTTCAGAAAAATAACGTAGATTGTTCCACACAAGTAAAATAAATTTTCAGCCCACTGCTTTCTTTAAATTTGAATGTTTTATTCAATTTCATAGCATTCCAAAAACCTTTTTTTATGAAAGACCAATGAACAAAGCCACTAAAATGTCAAAAAAAAGCTTCAAAAACGTGGGGGAAACACACAAAAACGCCAAAAGGCGCAGAAAAAAACTGGCAAATCAAGGAGAAAAGCAACAAAGGGTTTGAACAAGACAACCAAAAGATGTCAATTTTGACCCAAAAAAAACTAAAAGTTGTACGGTCGAAGGGAAGACAACACAAGGGTTAATGGGGCTTCATACCTACCTCGTTTGGTCCAGACTTTCCGGCTTTTCAGTTTGATCCGATCATAAAATTACAGGTGTGCGACCTGCCTTGGACCACGGTCCGGACCCATCAGACAAAATTTGGTCCAATGTAAAGAGGTAGTCTCGGTCTGGACCAAACTAAACAAGGGTCCACGTCGTTTCTAGTGTGAAAGCATTTATTTGGACGGTTTGGTCTTTCAGACCAAATACAGTAAGCTCTGGCAGGCTATCGTTGTGGTATTCATAGCAGCTTAAAGGAATAGCTCAGATCTTAGTGTGGACGGTAATGCGCTCAGAGCAGACAGCTGTCGGACTATCAGAGAAGAGAATAACTCAGCAGTTAGTTGGGAAAAAAATACAAAATATTTCAACAGCGGATAGGGGACACAACGCTGCTCACATACTGTATATGATGCCAACAGGACGTAATTATGTCATGTTTAGCTTTTTAGTGCGCTTGCATAACTGCAGTGGGAAACCAAACACAACAGTCATCAAGAAGGCCCAGCAGCGACTACACTTCCTGAGGGTCCTCAGGAACTACGACCTGGACTCCAACTTGCTGCTGACCTTCTACCGCTCATCCATCAAGAGCCTGCTGACCTACTGCATCACAGTATGGTACGGCAACTGCACCGTGGCAGACAGGGAGAGGCGGCAGAGGGTTGTAAAGTCAGCACAAAAGGTCATTTGCTGCCCTCTCGCCTCCCTGATGGACATCTACACCTCCCGCTGCCTCAGCAGAGCATAGAACATCATCAAGGACAGCTCTCACCCCGGCTCTGATCTGTTTGACCTGTTGCCCTCAGGAAGGCGCTACAGGTGCATCAGAGCACGGACCAACAGACTCAAGAACAGTTTTTTCCCCAAGGCCATAACCACCCTGAACTCACATATGCACTGACTCCAATCCACACACCCCCACCCCCAGCCCCCGGACTGTCTTCTCCCTTCCCTCCGACTGTGTAATATTTTTATACTGTTACTGTTATATAATACCTCATAGGACACTGGAATATATGCAATTTCATTTCATACAGTACAATATTTAATACATTAACCTTTCCATTACTGTGCAATATGTATTTATTTAATATTAGTACTTAATCATTTCAGTTCATCACTGTGCAATATCATTTATTAATTGTTAACACGTATCTATGTTTACACAATGTGTATTCAAGCTGATTTATACATGTATATCTCGGGACTCAGGACTGTGCGCCAGCACCCCCCGCCCCTCTCTTTTTTCTCTGCACTACCTACACTTTATGTCTCTGACTTTATATTTTTGATTAATGATTTTTTGTACTGTTATCTTATATATTCTTATATTTTTTGTGTCAACGCTGTAAAGGGATTGCTTTAATCTCGTTGCACAAATACCGTGTACTTGTGTATAATGACAATAAAGGTATTTAATTCTATTTAAGGCATTCTAATTCTAACAGAAACCCAAACCATGGTTAGGTCCTAAGTGTCTGAAAATAGTTACCTGATGAGGTCCAGCGGTTGGTACTTGTACCAAACCCCCCACCAGGCCCAACATTCATACAGCAGGTGCCGGTGGTTCTCTGCTCCGTGTGTTCTGATGGAGTTTTTGCTGTGGTAGCTCCCCTGTTAAAGTCCAGACACACACACAAACATATACATGGAGAAACATAATCTATGTAGGCATTGCTTTAATATCAGTTCATGTAATCCATGACAGCCATACATGACACAGGAAGAAGGTATGACTTAAAAACGTAACAGAATTGAATGAATGAATGGCTTTATGGAGATCAGCCAAATTACCTCATGAAGAGGGAAGGCTGCCTCAAATGAATTATTGCTCAAAAGACGATTGAGCCCTGGAATCAAACACAAACCAGAAGAGAAACAGGAGCCTGATGCCGTCAGTCAAGCAGTGTAGATTGTAGTTTATAATAATTACTTTTATTCAAAATTCAAACTTTTTGGAATAAAATCCTCAGTGTATTAGCACAACACCATGCCCTGTACTCCTTCAAAGGATGTTTGTGAAAAGCACTGTTCATCTGAACCCATTGTATGTTGCTTTGCCTTAGCAGTTAGCTATGTTATTGTTGTATTTTCAAACGGAAATCGGGGAAAACGACCAAACCTTGCTGGATAATCAAGAAAATGGGAGAAGCCATTTTAAATATAACACTCTAGATGTTAAAATCATTTAAAAAAGTTACTTATAAAGCTATTTTCTTTGTAAATGTCTGTAAAAAGCACTGTCCATCGAACCCAATGTATGTCATTTTGCTTTAGCAGTTAGCCACATTATTGGTCTCTTTGCTAACGGAAATTGGAGATAACTACCAAACGGCTGAACAGATGATCATGAAAATGTGATTTTTGCCATTTTCTATGTTATACTTTTGTTGTATTTGCTAATGGAAATTGTGGAAAATGACCAAACCGTGCTGAATGGACAATCAAGAAAATCTGAGGAACCATTTGGAATACACTCTAGATGTTAAAATGAATTATACAAGTAGCCTACTATAAAGCTGTTAGCTTTGTAAAAATCATTGTACACTGGACCCATTGCACTGCATGTTCTTCTGCCTGAGCAGTTAGCTATGCTTTCGTTGTCTTTGCTAGCGGAAATTGGAGAAAACCACCCGACCCGGGCTGAACAGATAATCATGAGATTGGGAGGAACCATTTTGATTAGCAACGACCTTGTTTATAGTCTGCACACAGTGAATAGACTCTCTTTCCTGCCACCATTTTCCTCACATTTCAAATATTTTTAGAATGTTTCATAATGCCTGTGGGAAAACTCACCCATCTTATTTTTTCCCTCCTCATATTTGACCCGCTGAAGGATGTGGTGGACAATGCGACTTCTGGTGGCGTTGTTGAAAAAAGAGTCTTTGTTGTGGATGATGAAACTACAGTGAAACGAACCAGTTATTACAAATCCATCTGCTGTGAAGGATATTTCTGTGAGTGTGTGTGTGTGTGTGTGTGCCTGTGTGTCTGTGTTAGATAAAGTTCAAGGCTAATTCTCACGATTGAATTTTTAAAGGGCTCTTCCGTAAAAACTCACTGATGTATCCTTGATCGACTGAAGGGGGCGGTGAAGCTCTCGTTCTCCTCCAGGTCGGGCAGAGTTTCGCTGTCAAACTTCATGGGCTTGCGAGGAAGCCAGCCACGAAACTTGTTTATGCGCTTTTCCATCCTACAAAGTGAAGTTTCTGTTTAAAGCTGCCAGAGGGGAGTTTTGCCTCGTCAGCTGATCTCATGCTGCCTCTTTGACTGAACACTCACCTGCTCATGAACTTGTGCCGTCGGTGCATGTACAAGATTTTCCTCCTGGAATATGTAGGAACAAATACCTTAGTACATGATACTTCAGAGGATAATATAGGTATCAGTTCTACTTCTAAGTTTTTACCATAAATATTGTTGTCTTCCAATAATCAGTATGATAACACAACTTATAATACAAACATTCAGCTAGCCACTGGAGTTCTTCAACCACTAGTAGTGCTGAGGTGCAATGGTGAAAACAGTAACGTGCAAAGAAGCGCAGCAATGCAACGACAAAGGCTGTGAAGAAGAAAATCCCAAGCTAGCATCTAAACAATGCAGGATTTTAAATATTCACAAAGTATTTTATGAAGAAGGAAATGTATTTAGCATGTTTTGTCCACAACCGAACTGTCACGTGCCGGTACCGTGGAAACAATTTTGGGTGAGGCAACAAAACTCCTTGTTTAGGCTAAAGAAAAGATTATGGTTTGGGTAAAAAATAAAATTAAAAAAAGCATCTTACGCACACAAGTTAAGTACCTTAGGTCACATATTTAACTATTCGCTGAGTGGGGGGGATTCCCCCCCACCCCTTTCTATTCTACTTATTCCTGCATTTGCTATCTATCTCCGGTGGGGACAAAATGCATCAGCCCCTCAAAGAGCATATATTTATTGTATCCCTAACTCTATATAAAAGAGACTTCAGATACAGTATTAGGGGACCACTAAGGTCAGTATAAAAGAGACTTCAGATACAGTGTTAGGGGACCCCTAAGTTCTATATAAAAGAGACTTCAGATATAGTGTTAGGGGACCACTAAGGTCTATATAAAATAGACTTCAGATTCTGTATTAGGGGACCACTAAGGTATATTTAAAAAAGACTTCAGATACAGTATTAGGGGACCACTAAGGTCTATATAAAGCATCCAAAGAGTACCATATCAAGGGACCTTTAAACATCCTCCCATCTGCTTTCTTCACAAATCACATCATGTACTTGTCCACCAAAACAAAGGATCCTAATTGACATTGGCATTGTTTCCACAAGCATGAACAGACACCCAATGCAGAATTAAGAGGCTGTGTTCATTTTACATCAGATCAGGTGATTTTTAGACCTTTTGTTGAGGCACAGTGAATGTAAAATAACTTTGTTTCTTGACAGAAAACTCTTACTACTTTTAGGTTTGTTGTCTCACCTGAACGGCATGCGAATGTTCATGAGCTCAGCGTAGCGACAGAGAACATCCCACGGCGCATGGATCTTCAGAAAGAGCACGTCACTGTTTGTTATGGAGGCCTGTAAAGAAACCAGACATGCAATTTAATTTAAGCATAAAAAAAGATTTTTAAAATAGGGGAGGACTATAAAATATCATCTTGGTGCAGGCAGCTCCATCAACATCTATTGAACTATTGCCAATAGGTTTGCTAGGTTCTGCTATCCTCACCTGTTTGTACTTCCTGATAGAGTACGAGTCAGTCTAAAAGTAATTAAAAACAATAACTCTAAACTAGAAAGAGACCTAAAAATATAAAAATGACTCATGCAAAAAAACAACACACATGATCTGTTGAAGGAGACAAGAACCATTTTCCCCTAACTGCATGTTCTAGATAATGATGCCCTTGATGCTACTGCATTGAGTTAACACACACATACACACACACACACACACATACAATACAATACAGCATCCAGATGTTCCACTTGTTCAAGTGACACTTGAAATAAGAAGTGCTAAATAAGAAGCGGAGGGGAGAAAATGGTGATCAGCATATTTGTTTCAGCTCTGTAAGTGGTGGCTCACCGATAAACTGTGCTGTCAGACTGGGCACAAAGGCTCCAGGCATTTTAAAATCCAGCAATATGGCCATTGAGATTGCATGCATTATAGGACGGAGCATTAAATTGCTTCTTCACAGAAATTGGTATTGATGTTGCTCATGTTACACACTATGAATGCAGCTGTGCTCAAAGCAAAGCGTATTCTCTGCCAGCACTGGAACCTATCAAGCTTTGTGTTTATTTGCAGTTATCGTTTTTTTTTTAACCCTTCTGTTGACCTCCCGGGTCAAAAATAGACATACATTTGACATTTTTGTCTTTTTTTTTTGACTTTTTTTAAGTCTTCACTAACTCCACTTTCCTACCACTTTTTGGAAATCATGGTCAGTTACCCTCATTTATATAGAATTATTCCAAATATTTGATTTAAAAAAGCAGAAATTATTTTGACTTATAGTTAAGATCAGCGGTAAAGATGAGTTTAGTCAGGAATGAAAGTGATCAACTGTATTTGCAAAGAGTGTTGTAAGAAATCCAATCCATTTTTTGTTGTAATTTGGTTAAAAAGAAACCCATATATCATATTTATTTCCATTTTTAAGCGGCGTTTTGTACAAAAACAATCTCTGTCCACACAACGGTTTTAACTCCAATGGAATACCTAATCTCCATCACGTCAGGGGTGGGGCATGAAGGGGGTGAATGTAAATGTTCTTTACCTCCTTTTCCATCTGTAAGCCCTCTGCACGCATGTTCCTCTCAAATATCTCCCTCTTCTCGGACTGCGAGCTGGACTTTCTGTAAACCAGGATGTAGTCAATGCGACTCTTTCCATCGCTGAAGCACAGGCCGCTGGACTTCCCTCTCCCCTGACAGACAGACAGACAGACAGATAACACACAGACAGACAGACAAGATAGAGAGTAAGAATCAGGAGTGAATAGTAACTGGCCATTGAGAGGTTAGAGTCTACTACCTTTTTTATCTCATTTTTCATCTATCGTTTATCATGGATGGATGAAAAAATGTGTGTTACCTTTACACACATCACTCTACAAACTACTCCTGTCCAACACTGGCTTATTTCTTCAGTTGGGATGAAAGCAGCAATGACCTCAGGGAGCCCAGAGATTTAGTTTCACCACTGACCTCCGGGAGGCCAGAATCCGACTTTGTGTTGTCATCGAGGATGCTGCTGTTGTTTTCCAGGTTCAGCAGGGTGGAGTCGTTGTGTCTGGATGGGCTGCTTATGCCCTCGGACATTTCTCTCTCAAGCAGCACGTTAACATCCTTCACAGCTGGAGGAAAGATGAACAGAGTGTAAGTAATGATGCTGCACGGTTACCACTGTCTGGTCATCTCCATTTAGCTCTGTTTTGGTCTCAACCAATTTCTTAGAACAAAAACCTGTCTTTTTGGCTGCTTATTGCTCCACTTTGTTCCCCAACAAGGCAACTGGCTAAAGAAACAAAAGAGTTTAGGTGCGGGTGGCACGACCATAGAAATTAATACTAATACAATCTTTTACAATTTCTGCGAGCTAATGGGAACAGTAGAGTCGGTTGAAGAGTCTCTGTGGGTGCACCAACGAGCCACACCTTTACATTAAACATAGTAATTTCACCCATTGGTCATATAACAAGAATTTGGTTGCAGTTCCCCCACGAACCAGTTCATAAGCCGGACGTTTCCAGAGAGTAGAAGTTCTCCCCTTATTAGACTGTATCTGTCTTTACTCTTCATCTGGGTGCAAAACAATGCATAAACAAACAATCTGTAGTAGTCCTGACCAGTTCCTCAGAATTTCATCGCCAATACAATATGACCATGATGAACACATCACAAAAGACTGCCTGAAACGCCATTAAAGAGGGATCTCATTTCATTAAGGGATGGGAACCGAAACCAGGGTTATATTTATCATCACACTGCAGCTTTTCCCCTGAGTTAACGAGCTGATTGATTGGCGGGGTAAAAGCCAACCAAACCGCTACAGTAAATCATTCCTACCACAGGCAATATAACTCTTTAACATGTCATCACTGTGTGCTAGATAAGACTTTTAGACACCACAATACTGCACTAAGTGCAACCTGCACAATTGGTTTATTTACATTGTAGCATGTTATTTAAGCAGTTGCACATTTTGTTGTACCATCCTGTACATAATCAAATATTTGTTCTTATACTTTATTCCTATTATTCTTATTATTATTCTTATTATTATTATTATTTCATATATGTTGTATGTACGTATATTTTTTTCTAGTCTCTCATTTCTCATTTATATTTATATTCTGTAATGTGTGACTGATGTATGTGTGCTGCTGTAACAACGCAATTTCCTATTTTTCAATCAATAATAATCAATAAATATCTATCTATCTATCTATTTATCTATCTAACCAACACGCTCATTATGACCAATGGTGTAACTTCATCACTCAGCGATAGAGCGACAAAGTTTTGACGTTGTATGGCTGGCCCCCGGCCCTGCTGGACCACGGTCCAGCCAAAATATCAAATGGACTGTTTTCCAGTCTCAACAACTACTCAAAGAGCTTTTACATAGTACAGGAACCATTCACACACTATGCCACCTGCTCATCAGATAAACACTCACACATTTACACTCTGCAACTCAGGGTTCAGTGTCTTGCCTAAGGACACTTTGAACCACCAGCCTTCCGATTGGCAGGTGACCGCTCTACCACTGAGCCACATTAATAAATAGTTTGCTTTATACATGTTTTAAATTTAAATTTTAGGGAAGCTTCTTCATTTTGTTGGTGTCTGATTTATGTTGATTGCAGTTGTTATGTTATGATATAAAAGTAAAACTTGGTTTCTGAGCATGCTACTTAAAGGCAGTGGATACGGTCATTTCATTAAACTAAGGCCTCGTCCACACGTACACGGGTAGTATTGTAAACTGGGATTTTCCCTTCCCCAGTCAAAAGAAAAAAACCTGTCCATAAAAGCACTACTTAAAAAAAATATCTCCCTTAACCTGAAAAATCTAACCCTGAAGCCATGTTGGCCAGTCAAGCGAAAAAGAAGATGTTGGTCAATTAAAAGCCTAAAAGAAGCTATTACTGGGAGGCTACGTGGCTGCAGATGAACATCTGGCTGTGTGGAACATTCGGTTGCCTCTGTTTCTCAATGTAGTGAAAGAGTAAACATGTAAAAAGTCCTGTTGACAATTAAGCTTAGAACCATCGCACAAAATGTTGCCTATGTAACGCCTTACAAAGAACATCACGGTACACACTGATGTTTCCTAGGGGGTGGCAGTAGCTCAGTCCGTGGGTCGAGAGTTGTTGTGTCACTGCCAAGGTGCTCTTGAGCAAGGCACCAAACCCCCCTCAACCGCTCAGGGCGCTGGTCCAGCACAGCTAGCCCACTCACTCTGAAATCTCTCCATTAGTGCATGTATAGAACCTGAGCATGAGCCTGTGTGTAATAACAACAGTGTGTACATTGTAATTTCCCTATAGGGGATCAATATAGAGTATAAATTCAATTCAATTTAAACTCACTGAAAACAAAGTGTCTGAAAAGTCTTTTTTAGTGACCTAAAATGCAGTTTGCCTTTCAACAAGAAGGCACAAAAAGCAACACAAAAAGATTTTAAAACATACCTGTGTACATGTGGACTAGTTCTCAGGCACCATTTGGACAGAAAAACACAAGGCCCTTCACAAAAGGTGGACAGAGCTATTGAATAGTAGATGGATTTATTTGTTGCCTGTTGCTCTAACATTCAGGCTAGGTATCACAGAATTGTTATGAATACATTATTAACAAGTGAGAGCTATTAGTAGCTTTTGGTTGTGTTCATCATTAGCAAGGGAGGAATCACTTCCTTTAAGCAGAAGAGGACCAGCTAACGTACCTGCGAGCTGTAACATTACCGGTGATGTCGTAAATTTACATTGGTGGCACGACATTTGACAACATGGGTGTGTGTGTGTGTGTGTGTGTGTGTGTGTGTGTGTGTGATAGCGAACCAATTGGTATGATAATACCAGACATAATGTTAACCCAAATATCCAACAACTGTATGTATTGTAACCATGGCAGCCAGCGTAACCTGCAACCACATCCAGCACAACACCACTGCTAAAAACGGTGCGCTCACATCACACTGCCGTGTCACACACACACACACACACACATACACACTTATACACTATTCTAGAAATGAAAACAAATGAAGGTACAGTACGTGTACAGAAAGTCAAAGCCCTGTAGAGTCTCACCGACGGGAGGCACTTCGTCTTGAGTGCTGGAGTCCGCGGCTGGAGACGAGGATTCCTCCATGATGTCTGCCTTCCCAGTTGAGGGGAAGGCGAGAGGTCTGTCCGCTGCCTGGTAGCCTGAGGCCGAGGGTTGCAGCGGGACTCTGCGTCGGTGGGGGCTCCGCCGCTGGGGCTCAGACCCATGTAGAGACAAACTCACTCCTAGAGGACACAGAGAACTTTCCCATGACACTTTGTTTCCTCATGTTTCCAAGCCTTTCTAAATCAAGTTACCCTCTGGCACTTCTTGTCTTTAGTGATCTATTTCTTGCTTTCAAACAACACAAAAAATATGACAGAATACTAAGAGGACAACGTTTTTAAAAAAGCGCTCACAGTGAGCTTTGAAAGCAGTTAACGTATTAGTCTTTGTCTTGACCAACCATTGCTGATGTAGCATGGTGGTTTCACTGTGTAAGGGCAGTGTGGTTAAGCAGTGAAAATGTACTTTTAAAACCCTTTCACGCATAAACTTACTGTCCACTACAATAGGCAGGTCATTGCATTTCTGTGAGTGGTGTTTAATTTACTTTTTTCTTATGTATGTGTGATATATGAGTGTATATGTGTTTGTTGTGTTATGGTTGTCTTGCTACCGGATGCCTAAAATTTCCTTTGGGGTGAATAAAGTAAGTATCTATCTATCTATCTATCTATCTATCTATCTATCTAGATCATTAGCCATGGGTAGGTTTTAGGTTGTCCCCAACTATAGTTCCAAATAGCCAACTTATTACCTTATCAATTTCTTCTTTAGAGTAAAAAACTCTAAAGAGTAGGTCTGGCTGACAACAGCAGACTTTATGATTCATGTTATGGTTTGGGTCTTTTGTCTTGTCTTATTGTGGTAGTCTTAATTTCTTAGCCTGGTTTTCTGTCTTGCCTTGTGTATATGTTCTTTTTCATCCTGTTCATGTTTTGTTTCATGTCTTAGTCCTTGGTCGCTCTCTTGTTGTAGTTTCCGTCTTGTGGTCGCTTGTGAGTGTCTTCTATATGTTCTGTTTCCTGTTTATTGTGATGGTCTTGTTTTATGGTCTGTTTAGTTTTACTTCCTGCTTTAGTTTTCCCGCCCTTGTGATTGTCAGATGTCTTTCACCTGTTTCCCAGCCCTTGTGTTCCCATGCCTCTTGTTACCCAGCTATCCTCTGGATTTAGTCTTGGTGTCCCCCTTTTCCATGGTCAGATCATTTAGTGTTCTTTTGTGTCAGGATTCCCTCGTGTCCCTTGTTGCCATGTTTCTCATGTCTCTGGATTTACTTACCTGCTGCTTACCTATTTGTAAAACTATTTTTGTTCAGATTAAATTTGTATTATTTCAAACGGCTGCATTCTCCTCCCCTCCTCAAACCTGACAATATCTACTAATTTCTCGCTCCAACTGTAACACTTCAATGCTTTTTAGGCCAAAGACACTTAACCTGAAAGATAGAGAGAGTAGGGGCCTGTCCGTCATGCCCCTTTTTTACACATCCAGCAGACACAGAGCAACATTAGCATTCATTTGAATCAGTTATGTTTCTGGCAACATTGTAGAAATAAGTCCAATATTAACTCTCCCTTTAGCTCACACACATTTTCTTCCCCGCTCTGGCATGTGTTGACATGTCCCTTTCACTTCCCTTAGTCTCTCACATACAGTGAGGGAAATAAGTATTTGAACACCCTGCTATTTTGCAAGTTCTCACACTTAGAAATCAGGAGGGGTCTGAAATTGTGATCGTAGGTGCATTTCCACTGTGAGAGACATAATCTAAAAAAATTCTAGAAATCACAATGTATGATTTATTTGTATGATACAGCTGCAATTAAGTATTTGAACACCTGTATATCAGCTACAATTCTGACCCTCAAAGACCTGTTAGTCTGCCTTCAAAATGTCCACCTCCACTCCATTTATTGTCCTAAATTAGATGCACCTGTTTGAGGCTGTTAGCTGCATAAAGACACCTGTCCACCCCATACAATCAGTAAGAATCCAACTACTGACATGGCCAAGACCAAAGCGCTGGCCAAAAACACTAGAGACAAAACTGTACACCTCCACAAGGCTGGAAAGGGCTACGATGAAATTGCCAAGCAGCTTGGTGAAAAAGTTCCACTGTTGAAGATGTTAGAAAATGGAAGAAGCTAAACGTGACTGTTAATCTCCCTCGGACTGGGTACCATGCAAGATCTCACCTCGTGGGGTCTCAATGATCCTAAGAAAGGTGAGAAATCAGCCCAGAACTACACGGGAGGAGCTGGTCAATTAACTGAAAAGAGCTGGGACCACCGTTTCCAAGGTTACTGTTGGTAATACACTAAGACGTTTGAAATCATGCATGGCACGGAAGGGTTCCCTGCTTAAACCAGCACATGTCAAGGCCCGTCTTAAGTTTGCCAATGACCATTTGGATCCAGAGGAGTCATGGGAGAAAGTCATGTGGTCAGATTAGACCAAAATAGAACTTTTTGGTCATAATTCCATTAACTGTCAATGTCAATGTCAATGTCAATTTTCTTTCTATAACACATTTAAAAACGAAAACAGTTGACCAAAGTGCTGAACAGGGTCGATGTCAAATACATAAATAACAAGTGTGAAAATCACTCCAACCAAAATACATCACAGGGAGACAAACAACACTTTAAAACATCAGAACTGTGTTTGGAGGAAGAAGAATACAATCCCAAGAACACCATCCCTACTGTGAAGCATGGGGGTGGTAGCATCATACATTGGGGGTCTTTTTCTGCACATGGGACAGGGCGACTGCACTGTATTAAGGAGAGGATGACCGGGGCCATGTATTGCTAGATTTTGGGGAACAACCTCCTTCCCTCAGTTAGAGCATTGAAGATGGGTTGAGGCTGGGTCTTCCAACATGACAATGATCCAAAGCACACAGCCAGGATTACCAAGGAGTGGCTCTGGAAGAAGCATATTAAGGTTCTGTCGTGGCCTAGCCAGTCTCCAGACCTAAACCAAATAGAGAATCTTTGGAGGGAGCTCAAACTCTTTGTTTCTCAGCGACAGCCCAGAAACCTGACTGATTTAGAGAAGATCGGTGCGGAGGAGTGGGCCAAAATCCCTTCTGCAGTGTGTGCAAACCTGGTGAAAAACTACAGGAAACGTTTGACCTCTGTAATGGCAAACAAAGGCTACTGCACCAAATATTAACATTGATTTTCTCAGGTGTTCAAATACTTATTCACAGCTGTATCATACAAATAAATATTACAAAAGCATACATTTTGATTTGGATTTGTTTTTTAGATTATGTCTTTCACAGTGGACATGGACCTACGATGACAATGTCAGACCCCTCCGTGATTTCTAAGTGGGAGAACTTGCAGAATAGCAAGGTGTTCAAATACTTATTTTCCTCACTGTAGACATTTCTTCACATGCTCATTCATAATCACATTTAAAATCATAATCTCCTTCATTCTTTCCCATAGTTATAATCAAATTTTAGTTGATAATGTTACAAATGTTTACATTCACTCATTTTGACAATTTCTCACTTTGATGGTACAGAATTCAATAGTTTTTAGTCACCGATCAAATTGCATCCTTAATATTAGAAGCATCGGAAAATTCTACACCAAACTTCAACACCTAAGGACTAAATCTCAATAAGCCAATAAGCATGCAGCATGTGTCTACCAAGATCTAATGATTGTGATTGGCTGTCTAACGTTACACATGGTAGAGTTAGGCAGGAAAAAGATAAATGAAAAGATTTGTGCCGTAACGTGTAATGTTGTAATTTTTTGTTGCTAAAATGGATTATGTAAAATTATTATGGAAAAAAAGAATACCGTTTAGGAACCAGTTTCGATTGTTGGTAAATATCCCAGCCAGCATCTACTAAAATAATTTCATTTAAGAAAAGACGCAAGCAGAAAACTTAACTCAAACAAGAGAAGTCTGACTACATGTTAGATAGGGTCAAAGTCCATTTAAGCATTAAAAGCCAAGAACCATTCACATAATCTATATCCATGACGTTCCACTTCTGGCATTGCTTCGATACCGCCAGTAATTCTCCAGGATGTGTTTCATTTCAGCCAAATGTCCGTTACCTTCCATTTTCTTTGAGTTGGCATTCTAAAACTTTCTGAGGACTATGGTTACCTGCTCCTCAGATCTCTGCAGGGTAAATCCAGACAGCTAGCTAGACTATCTGTCCAATCTGAGTGTTCTGTTGCCGAGGCGCCATTTATTTGTGCGGCAAAGACGATTGTGATTGGTTTAAAGAAAAGTCAATCAACCAGATCATGTTTTTCATCCATCCCATAATGCTGTGTGGACTGGGCAGACCCTACCCTGCAGTGCTGTGGAGGAAGGTCTGGCACAGCGAGACTACCATTCACACTACCCAAAAGACTCCCTGGGTTTTGGCTCCAGTGTAAAAATAAAAATAGAAAAAGGTGGAATGAAAAAATGAAGAAGCAGTAGTAGAGCCCAAAAGACATATAATGCGAAATGGAAAGCTGTGGGAAGGTCAAAAATCGGAGAACCATAAAAAAAATAGATAGCTTAGTAACTTTTATCTCCTTAATAAGGACTAACCTTGAAACAACTTAAAAACGACACTCTCCATAGGAACACGCAAGCTAATTGGGTCAATCCGTCAACCAGACTGTCTCCTTTGGGGGGGGGGATTATTCAAAGCTTAGCAAAACAGCCTAAATCTATCTAAATATGTCTGTATCTCTTACTTCTCAGTGCTCTGGGGAGCGGGAAGACTTCAGTAGGGGTGGCTGGCTGTCTTAGAGGTCTACCGCGTGCTGCATTTTCATTGTTGACATGAAAGGTGACTCAGCTTAATTTTTCTGCTGAGCCGTGGAAAATAAGGCAAGATAGAAGGTTGGGGAACCGTTTCGGCTCTTAATCAGCTGTTGATGCTTTAGAGAACATTGGAGCCCATGGATGCCGCTAATAGAAATGTGATGAATTGCATAACCAGTGAAAAATCAGTGCTCAGCGTCCTGTTTCTTCTCTCACAGTGGTAGTAAACATTTCACTGCACTGGGGGGTTAGCTCTCTATGCAGGAGCTGCAGTGGTCAGACAGGGTGGATGAGTCAAAATTAATTGACTTCTTCTTTTTTTTTACTTAAAGGTATAGCAATACCTTTTTGTCAAATTCAGTGAATATCTCATTATGGTCACCTATCCCTCTGTTTTCTGTGTGCGTGGGAAAAAATCTGGTGTTGACACACAGCTGGCTGTGTAAATGGAAAAACAATCACAAAGGCGTGCACAAGCCGTAATACACGATTCTGGCCAATCAGCAACAGGCAGCGACAGTTACTGGTGGGGGGAGGGAGCAGGGAGGAGGCAGCATCTAATCGTGCCACCCGGCCAGTAGTTCTGTCTCCGAATCTGGAGGGTGGAACTTCTGAAGGGACTCAATTTGTTCCGAGTTAAATTCAAATATCAATAATCTTGGCACAGAATCCCTTACTGCACCTTTAATGTAGGGACCTATGAAATCTTTCTCATAGCTTTTGTAAATTCTCAATTTTGCTACTCCTTCCATGATTTTGTTATCACAGAAACTATAGGGCTCTACGTCAAAGCTCCGGGACTCGCCCCACCCGGGCCTTGGTCAAAAAAAGACACTTCCCACCGGGCTAAACAACTTTTCTGGGAGAAACCCTGTACATTTTACCAGCTTGAACCCTGTTACCCTAGTCTCAACCCTATTATACCTACATTTTTTATAAATACAAATAAATTAAATTTAGAAAAATGTTTGTTGAACCCGGTTTGACATGTTCAGAGCAATATTAGTAATATTGATAATGGCTCAAATTGTGCAGTCATTCCACATCTTTGATTACAAAAAAATTTGCTGTTACAAATACAGTGCCTATTTTAATTTTAGTATGAAGCAAAAGTGTGAGATATTATGTCATTTTCATATTTGCAATTATTGAGTTAGTGTGAGGACCATCTGATTAATGGGAATATGTGTATTTCATTACAAATACATTTTATAATCATATTCACAGAGCTTCATTAGTGTCATGGTTGAGGTTGAAGACAAATAATTTCAATTTATTTATAGTATCAATTCATAACAAGAGTTATCTCGAGACACTTTACAGATAGAGCAGGTCTAGACCACACTGTATAATTTACAAGGACTTAACAGTTCTAGTAGTTTCCACCAAAGCAAACAACAGTGTGACAGTGGCGAGGAAAAACTTCCTTTTAGGCAGAAACCTTGGACAGACTAGTGCCCGTATAATATGATGATGACAAATAATAATGTGGATGTGATGTCTGAGGTGGGAAAATGTGTTTTTCCAGAAGTTACTGTACATATACGACACAATCTGATACCAACTTTTTTATCACATAAAACAATGAAGTTCATTTTGTATTCCTGAGCAGCTCCGCTAAAAAAAAAGTAAAATCAAAGGGAAAAAAAGTACACAAAAGTTACAATTACACATACAGTACAAAAGATGAAAACACACCAACAACCTTGACGAAGAAACATGTTTCATGCTATCCATAAATATGCCCTAATGTTGAGCGGTGTTCAGAAAAGTGGCGGGGAATCTATTAATCAGTCCTTCCAGAAAAAGTTTTTTTGTGATTGTTACAGCCAAAAATCCTTGATTATGCGGCACGTTTGTCTGCTGTTTGATGAAAAAGAGAGTTTTTCTTGTCGCGTACTTACGCCACTTCATAACGTTCCCATGTCAACAGGGGGAAATAGCTGCCTTTATGGGAAGTAAACACAACATTTTTCAACTTTCCGCTAAGATATACACTCACCTAAAGGATTATTAAGAACACCTGTTCAATTTCTCATTAATCCAGTATGCTGCAGTCCTGTGGACGAAAATGCCTTGTTGATGCTAGAGGTCAGAGGAGAATGGGCCGACTGATTCAAGCTGATAGAAGAGCAACTTTGACTGAAATAACCACTTACATGCATACCTTCGGTTACAACCGAGGTATGCAGCAAAGCATTTGTGAAGCCACAACACGCACAACCTTGAGGCGGATGGGCCACAACAGCAGAAGACCCCACCGGTTACCACTCATCTCCACTACAAATGGGAAAAAGAGGCTACACTTTGCAAGAGCTCACCAAAATTGGACAGTTGAAGATTGGAAAAATGTTGCCTGGTCTGATGAGTCTCGAATTCTGTTGAGACATTCAGATGGTAGAGTCAGAATTTGGCGTAAACAGAATGAGAACATGGATCCATCATGCCTTGTTACCACTGTGCAGGCTGGTGGTGGTGGTATAATGGTGTGGGTAATGGTGTGGGGGGGGGGTTTCTTGGCACACTTTAGGCCCCTTGGTGCCAATTGGGCATCGTTTAAATGCCACGGCCTACCTGAGCATTGTTTCTGACCATGTATATCCCTTTATGGTCACCATGTACCCATCCTCTGATGGCTACTTCCAGCAGGATAATGCACCATGTCACAAAGCTTGAATCATTTCAAATTGGTTTCTTGAGCATGACAATGATTTCCCTATACTAAAATGGCCTCCACAGTCACCAGATCTCAAGCCAATAGAGCATCTTTGGGATGTGGTGGAACGGGAGCTTCATGCCGTGGATGTGCATCCCACAAATCATCAACTGCAAGATGCTATCCAATCAATATGGGCCAACATTTCTAAAGAATGCTTTCAGCACCTTGTTGAATCAATGCCACGTATAATTAAGGCAGTTCTGAAGGCAAAAGGGGGTCAAACACCATATTAGTATGGTGTTTCTAATAATCCTATAGGTGAGTGTGTGTGACCTTTTACATTGATGAAATCATGCAAGCCCCGTGTTATATTTTTGTGGAAATTGGCAATTTATGCAGTGAAAGTGTGGCGTATTTGAAAAAATGCAGACTTTGGCTGATTATACATGCGTTATTATGCATTATGCATTAAGTCCAAATTGTACCAGTTTCATGGAATGCCACATCTAATGACTATGGGGATCAACAGCCCTGACTTGTTTGCTTTGTGTCTCTGTATTTTGGATGCTCACCGACACGTTTCCTCAGCACACGCCGGTCTCACTGAAAAGGTAGAGAATTGATTACTATAAATATTGTCTCTCAAAAGACTGACACACCATATCTTAGACTACACCATGCTGCTGTGCCAAGGCAGCGGCCAGTCAAACAATATAACCATCAAACCTTTACGGCCCTATGTTCCGTCTGTAACCCGAGCCTCTTAGCTCACATGGTACTGAGGGTTTAGCAGCACAGGGAACAGTTTTACTTCTCTTCAGAACTCAGGGATAGTAAATACAACTTAAGGTTTTTCCTTAGCTATTTGATTTGCCTTTTTTCCCCATTCACTCTCATCAAAAAAATTAAAACCATGGCTAGTCGCTACGATTCCAGGAAATATACAATTTTTTAAAACTTAAAAGCTGTAGGTGAACAGTGCAAAGTGTAATTGGAAATGGCAGCTAACAAATAGCTACATTAATGAGTAAGAAGGTTGGTTGGTCAAACAACACAGGATTTTCACCCATCCACAGAAAAATACATACAGCCTGAGTCGTAATCTGCTCCTTTAAATACAGAGCCAGGTCTTCCATACAATTGTGATGTCATCACTATACTATGTATAAGTAAAAAGTGCTTCGACAGGGCAGTCACAGTCATTCCCAGACTCAATGAGTACTGCTGTAGAAGACCACTGACTAATCAGAACAGACTTTGCTATTTCAGGAGTGGGGCTCAAAGAGACGGGCGCTAAAACGGAGCGTTTCACACCAAGGGTGAATACTGGGATGTTTAGACAAATAGTACGAGAAAAAAAAAGTTTTTTTGTACATTAAAGCATGAAAACATGTTATTGTAGAAACCCAAAATACAAATATCACGCTACAAAGTAGCATTATATGGGACCTTTAAGTCCCAATAATTGTTATCTTTGCCCTTTTAGACAAATAACACACACAAACACAAACACAGTTCCTTGCATAATACAACCCAGCTGGGAGATGACAGCTCACACTGTCAAAAGACTAAAAGATTGCAGGAGGAAAAGGTAAGAAGAATGGAAGGTGGTGGGGATGCGTGATATGTTGCAGAGGGGATCGGGTGTCAGTCACCTGTGAGGAGGAATGGTTTGTTCCACCTGGATGCCCTCGAGCGGACCGGGGGGGCAGTGGAGATTTGCACAGGCTTCCAACCTGCCACATACACCCACACACACTTTAGACACACACTCCTCACAGAGGCATGACCCACTTCTGTGTCTTACAACTAATGCAGCACAGAAGATGAGAAAGTAGGGTGTATGAAAAAATTTACATTTACTATCCAAAGAAAAGGGAGGGACAGCTCGGAGAGAAAATGAGAGTGTGTGTGTGTGTGTGTGTGTGTGTGTGTGTGTGTGTGTGTGTGTGTGTATGAAGGTCAAACGCTTGCATGGTCACAGGAAAGAGATAAGGCAGCATAAAGAGGAGTGTGAGTAGGGCACAGCAACATATGAGAGAGAGAGCACTGCAGCAACAAAAAAAGAGCAGCATCCACTGTGGTGAAGAAGCTGCCTTCGCTTCAACACAACTTGACAACACTCACCGTGTGAAGGTGGAGAGAGGTAGAGAGGCAGCTTCACCCTTCAATGGGGAAGAGAGGGAGAGAGGGGGGGGGGGCTTCCCAGCAAAGCCGCAGCAGACGCCAAAGCAGCCAGAAGATTTGTTTCCCCTCCATACACACACACACACATGCACACACACGCATGCACGCACGCACCCACACACAGCGGTCACCCCACCTCCCCCCTCGCCAGCCCCAGCATGCAAATGACCTCGCTGAGGAAAGCAAACTAACACGACGTCCCACGAGGGAAACTAGCATCCCCACTTTTTTTTTTTTTACTCCTTCCTTCTCATCACCGCATAGGTCGATCTGACATCACTATACACGCAAACACACACACACATTCTCCCACACAGACGGCTGTGTCATAGCGTAGATGCTACGGCCAAAGCTCACAAAAAACTGTCAAAGATCTTCTCTGGAGGAAAAACACACACAAGCATGAGCAGGATGTTTACAGTGTGTGTGAGAGAGAGAGAGAGAGAGAGAGAGAGAGAGAGAGAGAGAAAGAGAGAGAGAGGAGGTGAGTGCTGTTCATCGGCATTCTTAATCAGTCTTTCCTGGCAGCCAATCAGAGGTTAAGCTGCTCTGTCAGCAGCCAATCACAAAAAAGAGCTGGCTGTGTCAGTGTTGCTGTAGCCCAAAACACTGACAGTTGGCACGGGTGACAGTCGCAGTTTGTACATTTTGATGGAGACGTATATACACACACTCATTATTACGTTGGTATTAAAGGATAGGTTCACATTTTTTCAAGTTTTCTCTAAAACAATATAAAAAATAGCCATGTGTAAAATAGGGCTTTGCAATCCATTGAATTATAATAGCAATTTCGGTTCCTGTTTTCGGTTCGGTTAATGTTAATAAATGCAACATTTTTACAAAAGCCAATGAGTGTTTGTGTTAAATTGAATCACGATTTCAATATTGACCAAAATAACTGTAATTATTTACATAATTGAGCAGCCCTACGTTGAACTATTCATTGGTCTGGTCACTGTAATTAATACTCCTGTTTGTGCTTCTGAAGAGCTCTCTTTGTAAATTCTTTTTATTATAAGTGATGGGGACTAAATCCACCTGACCTGTGAAAAATGCATTCCTTAGTTCAGCCAAAGCTGATATGAGGCTTCATCAAATCTCTCTCTGTACAACCGTGCCTCCACTGCCGCTCAGGAAAGCAAAACATAAACGTTAGAAGAACTTTAGTACCCTCATCAAGAAAACTTTCTTTGATTAATGACTTTATTTTAAAGCACCTATTTTTAACTGAAACCTGGCTAAACACAGACTCATCTGCTGCTCTTGAGGGGGTGGCAGTAGCTCCGTCCGTAGAGAGATGAGTTGGGAACCACAGGGTTGCCAGTACCCTATACCTACCAGTACGGAACGTGGATTGGTAGCTGGAGAGATGCCCCCAACCACTCAGGGCGCTAACAAACCAGAGTGTAAATAGTAATTTTCACTGGGGATCAATAAACAGTTTAAATAAAAACATAACATTATTGAAATGAATATAATTATTTCTTCTTGACCATAAGACAAGGGAAGGTGGTACAGGGACAGCCGCCATATGCCGATGATCTGCAACCAAGGGATATTTCAAACAGGACAGACATGCAAATTAAGTGACGGTTAGCCTATGTGACTTGTGTCAAAGTCTTAAGACGCTTAGACTCAACAGGGAGATTTTGGAATCAGCAGCAAGATAAATCCACCATATGAAGTCGAGACACTGGTGGTGGCTCCGTTTGCTTTGGGAAACAACGATGTTTGAGCCTTACGAGCTACACGCCAAAAATGGCAAGTTTTGAAGAAAGTGTTGATGTTCTGCCGGATGTCTCATACTTTCTGCTTTCTTTGTATTTACGTTCTAAATTCCAATCACTGGAAACAGCAACCAGAACCTCAGAGATAGCAAGCTAACGTTACACGCTGAAAATGGCGAATGGTACATTTGGATTGTGCAACTACTAGACTTAGACTTAGACTTAGAATTCTCTTTATTAATCCTTTTGGAATTTTTCCCGCAAGGAAATTGAAATTTCCAGCATCCGTTTTCAGCAAGAACATTACAGTATAGAGAGAAAAAGAGGAAGACAGTATAAAGACAACAATAATAACAGTAATAATAATAACAATAAAAAAGACAAAAAGTGTCAAAGTGTCAGTGTCGAGTCAAGTGTTAAAGTGGCCAGGTATTTATGTGAGTCCAGGTGTGTGTGGGTATGTACTGTCCTCTCTGCCCTATTTCCTCCTCCCCCTGAGTGAGGACCTGTTCAGTCTGATGGCATGAGGGACAAGGCAGGCCTGCTTGGCTTTTTGGGGGAATGATTGTAAAGAGTCACAAAGAATGGGTTTACGGCATTTACTCTCTAATTGGGACAGTTAGGTATTGCTATAAACAAGATACACACGGCAATACACTGGTACAGGCAATTATGTTTTAACCAGGTATCCAGCTATTTTAAATAGCTCACGTTACTGTATTGTGTGAACAGTGAACGTCATTTAATATTGGATGTGGTATTTTATTTTGCAGGGTGCAAATGTTCCACCTAAACAAGTTCCTTCCTGAGACATTTTGCAGAGCAACCGCTGCTGCATCCAGAGCTTAGCACTACCCAAGGCGATTGCGATTGGTTTAAAGAAATGCAAACAACCCAGTTTTTTTTCCTCCTATGTCAGAATGTATGTGTGGAGTATCCAGACCTTACTCCACAATGCTGTGGAGATAGGTTTGGCAATGTAAGACTAGACAGACAGAGAATTATAGCATATAAACAGAGGATGATAGACGGTAATGTACTGTGGGTGTGTCGCTGAGCTATTGGATAGATGAGATCAGCTGATAAGATCATTGACGACCCTGGACGGAACAGCAAGGAATAATGAGTGAGCATGTGTGTGAGGATTGAATGCAGATACGTGAGAAATAAATAAGGCCTAAGCATGCAAAAGTCTATCTGTGGTTTGTAGTTCATTTGAGTATCATGCTGTCATGCTGCTATGACAGGCACTTATTCTTGCAGTTGTTGTCTATGGACCACCAAAGCATCTTGTCTGATTTCCCTGAGCTCTTACTGTATCTACGTAACATCAGCCTAAATTGTGACAACATAATCATTATTGGTGACTTTACTTTACACAATAACATAGACATTAATTCTAGTCTGGTTTTAGAGTCCAGCACGGTACAGGAACAGCTCTAGTCAAAGTTTTAATGACCTCAGAATGAGAAAACTCTCTGTGCTCGTCAGTGCTGAGTTCAATATATTATATAATAAAATATTATATAATATTCTGCTGGATCGACTCTGGGTTGGTTTTTCTGACAGAGTTTTTGAGTGGTTCAGCTCAAAAATTCTATGTGGCCATGCATGAGCACTCCTCTAATATAACAGACCTGACGTGGTGTCCCGCAGGGCTCTATTTGGGCCCAATTCTTTTCAGAGAAGCCCAAATTCTCCAATCTTAAAATCTTTACATTGGGAAAGTGTGTGTCACAGAATTCATTTAAAAAATAATTTAATTGGTTTTCAAATTATGTTATCCCCCCCCATCCTATTTGTCTGACATGATTGAGACATATGTTCATGCTAGGTCACAAAGATTCTCTAACTCCAACCTCTTGATTGTACCTGAGGTCAGAACTAAAAGTCATGAAAAGGCAGCTATAATTTAGTACGACCTGAAACTCCAAAAAAGTCTTAAGAGCTTTAAGTATGTTCAGGACATCTTAACATTTCCTTCTCCTGGTGGTTTTATCTTGTATTTTAGTTTTAATTTCATGTTTTTATTGCCTTATCATATAATCTTTTTTTTGTTAAGCACTTTGTGTTGCATTTTGTGTATGAATTGTGCTATATAAATACAGTTTGTTATTATCATTACTATTTAAAAACCATGCTGCACCCTGTCATATTTCCTTCTATTGCTTGGTGCAGCTCTATATTGTCTGTATTGACTCCCTGACAACATTAATTGTATTTGCTTGCTCAGAAAGTATTTTAGTCCTTTATGTGTCTATTTGCAAGCCTGGTAGTTTAACCCTCATGATATCCTTGGGTCAAATTGACCCGTTTTAAGTAAATTTTTTTCTCTAGAAAAAACACCAAAAGCATTTAAAAAAAATCACCCACAACATTGAAAAAGTGACAAAAAATTTGGGAAAAAAGAATAAAGAAAAAAATGTTTTTCATGGTTGAAGGGAAGACAACACAAGGGTTAAAGCATATACTGCACTGAAGTCTACTTACTGGTGCTGCTGTCGCAGAGCGTCTCCTGGCTGGCGCTGCAGGTGGGCAGCGGCGTGATGGACAGCGACGCCGGGCAGGACACCGGCTCCAGATACTCGCTGATGGGTGGGACGGTGGAGGCCTCAGAGTGAACGCAGTCCGGACTGGGGAGATCCGGGCCACTCGCTGGGAATGGACTCTTCCAGTGGGAGAAACCGATGGCCACTTGACCCCCAAGATCAAACCCTGTGATAACGATCAGAAGTCAGATTAGGAGACATTTCTATTTATACTAAGGGCACTAATTGGCTCTTACATTTACTTTGTTTCAACTTTGTTTTATTCTGTCGTTATCATGCACAACATACACTTTCTCGAACCTCCAACTGGGAATATAACATGCATTCATCACGGGGGATTTTGTTGCATGTACTATCAGCAGTGGTGGAGGGTAACTAAGTACATTTACTCAGGTACTGTACTTAAGCACACATTTGAGGGACTTGTACTTTTCTTGAGTCTTTTCTTTTCATACCACTTTCTTCTTCTACTCCGCTACATTTCAGAGAGAAATATACTCCACTACATTAATCTAAAAAGCTTTAGTTATTACTTACTTGACAAATTAAGATTTTTCCACACAAAACACATGTAGGTTTTAAAATACAAGGTTTTACTATAAATTAAACTACCCAACAGTTTATAGGCCCATGCTTTTTTTTGCATTGGGTACTTTTCTTTTTAGACTTTTAAGAACAGTGTCCAGATGATACTTATATACTTTTACTAAAGTAACATTTTCAATGCAAGACTTTTACTTGTATAGTAATTTTTACAGTGTGGTATTAGTATATTTTACTGAAGAAAAGGACACTTTCTTTAGAAATTCTATTCCTCATTGTAATTCTGGTGGATCCACAAGAGTCCAAAGGATCCCGAGAGTCTCCTCTGTTATGTTGCCCCCTAGTGGTTAGAAGCTGACATCATAATTGAAACATCCAGCTGTCGTCAGGCATTACCCAGCATTTTACTGACAATGCTGCAACAACTCAGCACCTGTCCTGTCACTCATATTTACAACTTCTACATAACTATATTCTTAAAGTGCCCATATTATGATAAATCACTTTTTCTGGGATTTTGGATGTTATTTTGTGTCTCTGGTGCTTCCACATACATACAAACTTGGAAAAGAAAACTATCCATGCTGTTATGACTGAGATCCGGTTTCTGAATGTCCTCTGCCTTCAGTCTCCGGGTGAGCTGTTCAAAATCTGCACAGCTTTCTACGTCACTAGCCACAAGGTGGCTGACCGTAGCACAGGCTAGTGTAACCCACATGACTTTGGGCTAATGGAATTAACCTATACAAATATCATTATTATTATAATGATGGTTGAATTAAATCACTAAATGCATGCATGTAGACAAGTTGCTAGAAAATGCATGTAGGTTTGTGCGTTTGAGTAAGTGTCCAATCACAGTGAGAAAATTGAGTGATTGACATGTCTGTTTAAGCCAATCAGGTGTAGTTACAAATAACAGCAAAGCCTACCTGTTTGAGCTAAAAAAGAGTTACGGGAGAGAGACCAGCACAACGATAGAAAACAACAACAACAAATTGAGCTTAATAATTGACATAATTTATACTTATGATATTTCTCTGACTCTGTCTATTGGCAGGTCAGGTTTTTTTGTGTGCATTCTGTTCTTTTCTGGTGAAGTTGTTTCACCCAGGATTGATGGCAAGCCTTCCCTCGAAGAGTCTGGAAGAGTTTTGAGTCTGTTCATGTACACTGCATCCGCTGGTGCGGCAGGACAGCTTTTGCACACATTCATTTCTGTACACCTGGACTGAAACATACACTGGTTTTACTAGCTCAATTATCTCAAGACTGTACTGTATGAGGTTATACAGGGGTAAATGATTGTGATTTCAATGAATGTTTGTATTTTTATATTTTTTCATTTTATTAACTTGAACATCAAACTGTAAACCTGAAGTGTAGTGTGACACAGGTTAGAAAGGTGCCCCAAAAGAATTAGAACTAGAAAAAACAAGAACCTTTATTTTCTGAAATTGTAAATTTTGGTATTCAAGCTGTTGTCCTTGTTAAATTATTCGTTTTATGTGGATCCACTTACCATTTCTTCATGTATAAAGCCGGCATTGTTAAACTTCAAAGTGCTGTTGTCTGAGTATCTCTGTGCTCCAGTAGTCAAACCTGAAATTCTTCTGGGCCCATAGTCACAGCAAGTGAGTATTTGTCACCCTAGCGCTAGCATGCTAGCTGTTTGTCAACGGCAAAACATTGCTACAACACACACTTGTTCACCATAATCTCCAAAAGAACCCGAAAATGAGCATAATGTGGCCGCTTTAGAAATGGGTCATAGGGGTCAGGACATCGCCCATCTGAGGGTTGAACCACCATAAAAATATAATTAAATACCACGTTGTATATTGGATATGATATAATAAAATTAAATAATACACAAAGCTAACAGGACAAAAAAAATCATTATTGCTGTGCAATATATGAATATATCTATATATTTGAGGTTAGATATCCTCTTAAATTTTGGATATCATATTATGACATGAGTGGTGTCTTCTCCTGGTTTTAAAGGCTGCATTACAGTAAAGGAATGTCATTTTCTGAACTCACTAGACTGTTTTAACTGTTATATTATTTGTTTATACCCACTTAGTCATTATATCTATGTTACTGATGATAACTAACTCATTGTGTAAATATTTTGGAAGCACCAATAGTCAATATCGCTGCAATATCAACATTGAGGTCAAAAACATTGTGATATTTGACTTTCTCCATATTGCCCAGCTCTAATTTTAAGTTTAAAAGACATTTTAAGTCCCCCTTCCTTTTCCTCAGAGGTGTTTGGTCCACTGGCTGCACTTTTTTATTGTCATTAAACCTAATTTAAATGATATTTACTTTCATTTTTTTTTAAAGAAGACATTATGAATTTTGTTTGACTAATGGTTAAGATCAGAGGATGTTGAGTGAATTCCAGAATGGTTTATGTCAAAGTACATTAGGACGCTGTTTTAAAACCAGTTAATTTAGTTTTTTCAAATGCTATGAAAATGTAATAAAATGAATGGATGTAACCAGTCTTTTGCCTGCAAAGAACGTTGTATGGCTTTCATAAAACGTGAATCCATGCATCCAAGTTTTTTTGGGGCAATTTGGTTGAAAGAAACCAATATTTTTTATATAAAATTAAAAACAAAAATCAGTCCCCTTCCACTACTTACCTTGACTGGTATATCAATTTGCACTGCTGACTGTTTATTTACAGTACCAATTGTTTACATATACATTTGCAATACCGTACTTTAACTGTAATATGCAATTACTTTCCACTGCACTTTAATTCGGATAGATTCTGCCCAAACTTTATTTGTACTAGTGTAGTGACTGTGACATACATAATTCACCTTTGTTGATAAGTGTTGTTCCACACACATTTAATTACACATGTAATTCACTGCCTTTAAGTCACCACAGTTAATAACGGTTCAGGGAACACGGCCCCTTTAAATGTTGTGAAGGCGTGATGACGTGGGACGTTATGAAGTTGGATTTAAGCGTAGCGCCTTATTCTGTATTCATTGGGTTTTCTCCTGTTTAATAAACGAGCTACGCTTTTGGTGTGCTCAAAGTGAGAAATTGTCTCTTGCATCTTGCCGCAATTTCCACACTGGTGACCCCGACTTTAGTCTGCTGGACGGATCCAGAGACACGTCACGATCATGACCGCAAACGCTGTCACCCTCAAACTCCCCGAATTCTGGGAATCATCGGCGTCTGCATGGTTTGCCCAGACAGAAGCGCAGTTCGCGTTGCGGGAGATCACAACAAAGTACTACTATGTCGTGTCTGCCCTCGGAAGTTCAACAGCATCCCGGGTGGTGAACCTGCTAAAAAACCCTCCGGCAACTGGGAAGTATGCAGCACTCAAGGCCCACCTGTTGAAAACAATTGAACTGTCGGACGCTGAGAGAGCCAGTAGGCTTTTCTCTCTTCAAGGACTGGGTGACAGCAAACCGTCTGAGCTAATCGACCGTATGCTGGACCTTATGGGTGAGCACAGACCCGATTTTCTGTTCGTTCAGCTTTTCCTGCGTCAGCTGCCTTCCCAAGTTAGAGCTGCACTAGCTAACACCACAATCGTTGACTGTCGGAGACTGGCTGAGGAGGCGGATACGTTTTTCCTGGCGAGTCAGGGAAATTGTGTGGCGGCGACTTTTCCCGCGCGCATCACTCCTGTGACACTGGACGACTCCACACTTGTCACTGCAACCACTTCTCGCCAGCGGCAGTCTTCAGGTCCCCAAAGGTCTTCAGGCTTGTGTTTTTACCATGCAAAGTTTGGACCCAAGGCTAGCAAATGCCCTTTGCCATGCAGTTTTGGCGGGTCGGGAAACGCCGGGGCCGGCGCTCAGTAGTGGCCATGAGCGTTGGCCGCTTGGGCAGGCTGCTTTTCATCTGTGACAGCATCTCCGGACGACGTTTTCTGTGCGACACGGGGGCACAGAGGAGCGTCCTGCCTGCATCCCGTTTGGACATGTTGACCGGTGGCCACGGCCCCCCACTGGAAGCTGCAAACGGTAGCCCCATTCGCACATATGGAACGAGGTACGTTGAATTGTGTTTCGAAGGACAAAGGTTTGGCTGGGATTTTGTTACAGCCAAGGTCGCCATTCCCCTCCTCGGCGCCGATTTTTTGTGTGCACATGGACTGTTAGTGGATGTAAAGAACCGCCGTTTGATTAATGCTGTCACGTTTTGCTCTTATACGTGCATACTCGGCGGGGGGGATTCTGTAAGACTGTCTAGCATGCTCTCAGTTTCGGATGACTTCCACCGTCTGCTTGCCGGTTTCCCAGCCCTCAGGCAACCCACTTTCTCTGCATCTACCATGAAGTGTGGTGTGGAGCATCATATCGCCACTACGGGTCCGCCCGTCTACGCCCGCTCTCGGCGCCTCAACCCCACCAAGCTTGCCGTTGCAAAGGCTGAGTTTGCAAATATGGAACGCCTGGGTATAGTCCGCCGTTCCAACAGCCCGTGGGCGTCACCCCTCCAAATCGCCCCTAAACCTGGCGGCGGCTGGCGCCCGTGCGGCGACTACCGACGGCTTAATGAGGCTACAACACCTGACCGCTACCCAGTCCCGAACATACAGGATTTCTCTGCACACCTGGCGGGTAATGTGATCTTTTCCAAAGTGGACCTCGTCAGGGGATATCATCAGGTGCCAGTACACCCACTGGACGTTCCCAAAACAGCAGTGATCACGATTTCCTGCACATGCCATTCGGACTGAAAAATGCAGCTCAGTCTTTTCAACGCCTCATGGACTCAGTTTTGCGGGACCTGCCCTTTCTTTTTGTGTACTTGGATGACATCCTGGTGGCGAGGACATCCAAATCTCAACACCTGGCACACCTTTGCACCCTGTTTGAGCGGCTTAGCCAACATGGACTAATTATCAACCCCGCCAAGTGCCAGTTTGGCCTCTCCACCATTGACTTCCTAGGTCACAGAGTCACTGAGAGCGGGGCAGTCCCCCTCCCTTCAAAAGTGGAGGCGGTTGCACAGTTCCCACGCCCCCTCACTGTCAAAGCCTTGCAGGAGTTCCTGGGAATGGTGAATTTTTACCATCGCTTCATTCCTCGCGCCGCTCAACTCATGCAACCCTTGCATGAGGCCTTGAAAGGTAAACCCAAGCAGGCTGTGGACTGGACTGAGAGCAGGGACAAGGCGTTCGCTGCCACTAAGGAAGCCCTAGCGAACGCCACTCTGTTGGCTCACCCTTCTCCCACAGCCCCCATCGCCATCACCTCAGATGCCTCGGACTACGCTGTCGGGGCTGTCTACGAGCAGTGGGTGGGTGGGGCCTGGCAGCCGCTGGCTTTCTTTAGCCGTCAGTTACGCCCTAGTGAGCGGAAGTACAGCACTTTTGACCGAGAGCTGTTGGGTCTCTACCTCGCCATCAGACATTTTCGTTCCCTACTGGAAGGCCGACACTTCACTGCTTTTGTGGACCACAAGCCGCTGACTTTTGCCATGGCCAAGGTAGCTGAGCCGTGGTCCGCCCGCCAGCAACGTCATCTGTCCTACATTTCAGAGTTCACTACGGACTTGCAGCACGTTGCCGGTAAGAACAACCACGTGGCGGACTGCCTGTCACGGGCCGTAGCAGGGCCAGTCCATCTT
Source organism: Etheostoma cragini (assembly GCF_013103735.1). Taxonomy (NCBI): domain Eukaryota; kingdom Metazoa; phylum Chordata; class Actinopteri; order Perciformes; family Percidae; genus Etheostoma; species Etheostoma cragini. Next base: position 15,768,541 of record NC_048429.1, read on the forward strand.
GGTTTGGATTACAATCATATGGCAACGGATCAGACGACAGACCCGGACGTGGAACTCCTGAGGACCTCGACTACTGGGCTGAAAGTTGAGAATGTGGTTTTTGGCGATGCCGGCACCACACTCCTGTGTGACGTCTCCACAGGCCGTCCTCGGCTACTCGTCCCCACAGGATGGAGACGTAACGTTTTTGATGCCATTCATGGTCTCTCCCACCCAGGTTCGAAAGCGTCACAAAAACTGGTTGCAGCAAAGTTTGTTTGGCGCGGCCTCAAGAAGGACGTTAGGGACTGGGCCCACACCTGTGTTGACTGCCAATGGGCCAAAGTGAACCGTCACACTAAAGCCCCGTTAGAGTGGTTTCCCGTTCCAGAGAGACGTTTTGACCATGTGAATGTTGATCTGGTTGGTCCCCTACCCCCCTCTAACGGTTTCACATACCTGTTTACGATGGTGGACAGGACCACCCGCTGGCCTGAGGCTGTACCACTGACGTCAGTGACGGCTGTTGAGATGACACGGGCATTTATTGGCACTTGGGTTGCTCGTTTTGGCACTCCATCAGACATCTCATCTGACCGGGGAGCACAATTCACATCAGAGCTGTGGAATGCTGTCGCACGGAGCCTCGGAGTGAAGCTCCACCGCACGACCGCATATCACCCGCAGGCTAACGGACTCTGTGAACGTTTTCATAGGCGGGCCAGCCTTAAAAACGGCAACTGGGTTGACAAGCTCCCATGGGTGATGCTGGGCATCAGGAGTGCGCCTAAGGAAGACCTCCAGTCCTCTTCAGCGGAGCTGGTTTATAGACAGCCTCTGCAGGTTCCAGGGGATTTTGTCCCTACTGCCACGGTTCCCTGGTCTGCCACTCTCCAGCGGTCTACTTTACTGGACAATGCAAGGCTTTTTGTGCCTGTCCCCACTTCCTGTCACGGACTTCCTCAGTCACACATCCCAGCCGGGCTTCAGACGGCTGACTATGTTTTTGTCCGCCAGGAGGCCCATGGGGGACCGCTACACCCGCCCTACGAGGGCCCATTTCGAGTTTTGGAGTCGGGTGACAAATATTTTGAAATGGACAGGGGCGGGAAACCAGAGCGACTTTCCATTGACCGCCTCAAACCTGCTCACTTAGACATGGCCAGGCCTGTTGACCTGGCCAAACCCCCACGGCGTGGTCGGCCAACGGCTCTGCCCCTGCCCCAAATCCCGCACCCTCCCGAGCCTCTCACTGTGGACGCCCTACACCCGTGTCATGACGAGGCGCCAGCTGTGGTTGGGCCCCCTGAGCCTCCGCAGCGGCGCAGCCGTTGTGGGCGGTTACTACGCCTACCTACCCATTGACTGTTTAATTCTTCTTCTGATATGGTGAATTCTGGGGGGACGTTTGTAGTGACTGTGACATACATAATTCACCTTGTTGATAAGTGTTGTTCCACACACATTTAATTACACATGTAATTCACTGCCTTTAAGTCACCACAGTTAATAACGGTTCAGGGAACACGGCCCCTTTAAATGTTGTGAAGGCGTGATGACGTGGGACGTTATGAGGTTGGCTTTAAGCGTAGCGCCTTATTCTGTATTCATTGGGTTTTCTCCTGTTTAATAAACGAGCTACGCTTTTGGTGTGCTCAAAGTGCGAAATTGTCTCTTGCATCTTGCCGCAATTTCCACACTAGCTTTAAATCCATTGTTATACTGCTCATCTTAGAATAACTTATTATATATATCGATCTGTAAAAATTCCGTTTATAGTAATAGCCATCTATATATTCATAGTACATATTCACCTGTAAACTCTGTTGTAATAACAATAATCTGTAAATTATGTTCATTGTACATATCTGGAAAAATTCTGTTCATAGTTATATCCAACTGTATGTTATATTCAGTGCATTCCCAGCTGTAAATCTTGTTCACAGTACTGGTTATCTATATGTATATAATTTTGTGAAAATTGCTAACGACCTCCTAATTGCACCAGACAAAAGACTTATCTCTGTACTGGTTTTTTTAGATCTTAGTGCTGCATTTGATACCATTGACCTTCATATCTTATTACAGAGATTGGAACATTTAATTGGAAATTAAAGGAACTGCTCTAAGCTGGTTTAAGTCTTATTTATCAGATCGATCTCAGTTTGTTCATGTTAACGATGAATCCTCAGTTATCTGTGATCGGTCCAACCCTGTTTACTTTATATATACTTCCTTTAGGCAATATTATCGGAAAACACTCCCTAAACTTTCATTGTTATGCAAATGATACTCAATTATATCTATCAAGCAAGCCGGATGAAACTAATCAGTTAGCTAAACTTGTGCCTTCGGGATATTAAAACCTGGATGACCTGTAATTTTCTAATGTTAAACTCAGATAAAACTGAAGTTATTGTTCTGGACCCCCAAACACCTCCGTGACGCATTATCCAAAGAGATAGTTACTCTAGATGGCACCACCCTGGCCTCCAGCTCCACTGTGAGGAATCTGGGAGTTATCTTTGATCAGGACACGTCCTTTAATTCTCACATAAAGCAAATTTCAAGGACCGCCTTTTTTCACCTACGTAACATTGCAAAAATCAGGAATATCCTGTCTAAAAATGATGCAGAAAAATTAGACCATGCATTTGTTACTTCTAGGCTGGATAACTGCAATTCTCTATTATCAGGCAAGGTCACAAGGTCACAAAACAAGAGGAAGACATAAAAAAGTGTGGCAGTGATCCACCACAGCCCCCACCTTAGCAACGATTTGACCCTGGGACACCACAGAGCAGAGATACAAAACCTCAAATCCAGCACCCCTCTAACCCCCTACCAACCCGAACCCTTTTAGGAGCCATCGCTGTCTCCACTAACCCTTTCCCCTCTTTCCCCTAACCCCATGTTGGAGTTCACTGACCACATGAATCACCTGGTAGATGCTGGAACCAAATATACACCCCTTCCTTCCCCCATCGCTCAACCCTGGGCAAAAGTAAAACGCCAGGCACCTCTGCCAGGATGTCAGCAAACTCTTCCTACGCAGACTGATAAGGACGCTTGTGTGCAAAATCCAGCAAGCATTACCTGATATGTGCCGGGCCTAGGCTCCAGGCCTAGTGACACTCATGACTTTTTCCAAGACAAGCCCGGGCCCTGTGTACTCAATTCTTCCTCAATTTATGTTGTGATCGGTAATAGAAAAAGAATGGTGAATAAGCACTTAACTGCAAACTTAGCAAATTTAGCATCCATTCCTCGTCAGCTACAGCCTGTCCCAAAAAATGAAAACACACTAACACTAGCTTTACTAAACGTCAGGTCTTTGGCAGGAAAATCCTTTTTAATCAATGATTTTATTATTAATCACAATCTAGATTTTATGTTTTTAACTAAAACCTGGTTAGACCATAATAACAGTGCTGCTGTTCTTATTGAGTCAGCTCCCCCTAACTTCAGTTTTATGAGCGAAAATAGAGTAAATAAGAAAGGAGGTGGAGTCGCCATTTTGTTTAATGACTCATTTCACTGTACGCAAATAATTTATGGAAATTTTGCTTCTTTTGAATATGTTGCTTTTCAGTTAAGATCTTCCCCTCAAGCGATATTTCTAAATATCTACATGCCACCTAAATATTGTGCAACATTCATTGATGACTTCACTGAACTGCTGTCTATAATCTGCATTAACTTTGATTGTGTAATCATTGCGGGTGATTTTAACATTCATATTGACAACCCCCAGGATAGAGGGAATAAGGAACTGTGTTGTGTTTTTGATAACTATGGACTGAATCAGCATGTGACGGAGCCCACGCACAATAAGGGGTACACTCTGGACCTAATAGTCTCCAAGGGTCTGAACATTTCCAAGGTTCTGGTGACTGACGTTGCTCTCTCTGATCATTCCTGTGTTTTCATTAATGGCTCTATCTCTGTGCCCAAAAGTATCCAAACAAAGATAATCAGAAAACGGTATATAACTGAAAACACCAGTGAAACATTTATACAGCTTTTCTCCTCCACACCAGCCCTCTCTGGGCTCTCTGGGCTATCAGTGACTGAGCTTGTAGATAATTTCAACTGTAAAATTACAAATGTCATTGATGCCATTGCTCCCACTAAGGTCAAAGTTGTCTCTGGTAAAAAAAGATCTCCATGGAGAAATGTCCTACTGGTGAGAACAGAAAAAAGTGTCGAAAAGCTGAACGAAGGTGGTGAAAAACAAATCTCCTGGTACATTAGAACACCTATAAAGAGAAACTTCACATTTATAGTTTGGAACTGAGGAATGGAACTGAGGAATTTGCCTCCTTCTACAAAGACAAAATTCAGAAGATTAGACAAACAGTCAGTGCCTCCATATCAAGTCCAGGATAACGCTCTGTGTTGTCACAGTGTTCAAGCAAAACTTGTTCCAATATGACAGAATTTCATACGATCAACCATAAAAACCTGGAGGACATTATACAACATCTGAAAACCTCCTCCTGTTTTCTTGATATTCTACCAACGGGAGTTTTCAAAAGTGTTTCCAATTGTTTGACTTCTGATCTTCTACAGATTGTGAACACATCTCTTATTTCAGGTATCTTTCCACAGCCCCTGAAAACTTCAGGAATCAAGCCACTCTTAAAAAAGAACAACATAGACAAGTCACTAATGAGCAACTATAGGCCAATATCAAACCTTCTGTTTTTAAGTAAAATCATTGAAAAAGCAGTTTTTCAACAACTCAACCATTTCTTGTCACTAAGCAACAATTTTGATACCTTTCAGTCGGGTTTCCGACCACACCACAGCCCTGGGACGGCTCTTGTCAAAGTCTTTAATGACATACACCTTAACACAGATAATGGCACAATTTCATTCTTAGTTCTACTTGATCTTAGTGCTGCATTTGACGCAGTCAACCATGACATATTACTAGACCGATTGGACAACTGGGTTGGCCTTTCTGGCTTAGTACTAAACTGGTTTGAATCCTACTTAAAGAATAGGGATTATTTGTGTCAATAGGTAATTATACATCTGAGAATACGAATATGACGTGCGGAGTTCCGCAAGGCTCCATTCTGGGGCCTCTTCTGTTTAACATCTACATGCTTCCACTGGCCCAGATTATGGAAAACAACAAAATAAGTTACCATGGTTATGCGTACGACACACACATTTACATAACCTTATCGGCAGGGGACTATAGTCCAATACAAAAACTGACTAAGTGCATTGAACAAATTAACGACTGGATGTGCCAGAACTTTCTGAAATTAAATGAAGGAAAAACTGAGTTGGTTGTTTTTGGAGCAAAAGAGGAAGGATTAAAAGTCTGCGCTCAGCTTCAAACAATAATGTTAAAAACAACAGACAAAGCCAGAAATCTTGGTGTAGTCATGGACTCAGACCTGAATTTTCACAGCCACATTAAGACAATTACAAAGTCAGCCTATTATCACCTTAAGAACATATCAAGGGTTAAAGGAATTATGTTTCAACAGGATTTGGAAAAATTTGTCCATGCTTTAATATTCAGTAGACTTGCGTACTGTAACGGGGTCTTTACAGGTCTCCCTAAAAAATCAATCAGCCAGCTACAGCTAATTAAAAACGCTGCTGCTCGGGTCCTCACTAAGACCAAGAGACTGAATCACATCACTCCAGTTCTGAAGTCTTTACACTGGCTTCCTGTACCTCAAAGAATTGATTTCAAAATACTTTTGCTAGTTTATAAATCACTAAACGGTTTAGGATCAAAATACATTTCTGATCTGCTACTACACTATGAACCACCCAGACATCTCAGGTCATCTGGTCTACTCTCTGTCCCCAGTCAGAAATAAACAGGGGGAAGCAGCATTCAGTTTCTATGCTCCTCATATCTGGAACAAACTCCCAGACAACTGCAGGTCCGCTGCTACTCTCGGTTCTTTTAAATCAAGGTTGAAGACCTTTCTTTTTGATGTTGCCTTTCTTTAAATGATGATATTAATTTCTTTAATGTTTAATTTCTTATACTGCACTATAAATTTTACTATTATTTATTTTTAACTGTTTGTTCTTGTGTTTTATCTGCTGTTATTTTTAACTGTTTTTTTAACTGATTTTGTGTAAAGCACTTTGAATTGCCTTGTTGCTGAAACGTGCTATACAAATAAAGCTGCCTTGCCTTGCCTTGCTCGAAAAAGTCCATAAAGACTCTTCAGCTGATCAAGAATGCTGCAGCATGTGTTCTGACAGGAACCAGGAAAAGAGATCAGATCTCTCCTGTTTTAGCTTCTCTGCATTGTCTTCCTGTAAAATCCAGAATAGAATTTAAAATCCTTCTTCTCACCTACAAAGCTCTTCATGGTCAGGCACCATCTTATCTTAAAGAGCTCATAGAGCTCATAGAGCTTACTACCCCACCAGAGCACTGCACTACCAGAATGCAGGGTTACTTGTGGTTCCTAGAGTCTCTAAAAGTGGAATGGGAGCCAGAGCGTTCAGCTATCAGGCTCCTCTCCTGTGGAACCAGTTTGGGTTCAGGAGGCAGACATTGTCTCCAAATTTAAGAGTAGGCTTAACACTTTCCTCTTGTCCAAAATTGATCATTTGTTAGTAGACGGCGCAATCCATTTTGTCTAGAAAAACAGTTTGCAACAGTTTGCTTTAATGTTTCAATTCAGTGCGAAAATGAATGGAAACATCTTAAAATGTCTCTAATCAATTCGATATACCAATTTAATTACAAAACAGCATGTGATGTCATTACGCACAGGTTTTTATTGGCTTTAAAGCCAATAGATGGAAACACACAGTCACCAGCTTTATTTGTATGAGTGTTCAGATTATTCGATTGACAAGTGGATGGAAACTTAGCCACTGTTCCCTGGATTCCCATTATCTGCACACACAGTACAGTACAGTATGCTGTGATTTTCCTCCTTCTGAGTTTCTCAACAATGCCGTTATGTAACACACCGGGGGCAGGTAGGACTAGGGAACACACTCCCAACACCCCCACCCCCCCTTCCTGTAAAACACAAAGACCAGCAAATTTGGAAAGAACATCAGCGATGAACAAACACAGACCGATCAATAGCAGAGTAGTGGATGGCCTGGCAGTCTCTGAGCCTCCCAACTGGCTCCGCACACACGGCACATTTAGCTTGAGGATACATTCTGAGGCAAATGCAGGCTATACATTTCATCTCAGCTATTCTACAGCCTCAATTTCCCTACAAGAATAAATGGCTTGTCACAAAATAGAGTCAAACACATTGGGCTGGATGTCCCAGAAAAATAATGTTTGTCAGCACTTGGAACAACTGGAGCACAGTCCCTAAGGGGGATTTATCTAGAACAACAACTTCTGGCAAGGAAAGTCTGACTGCTGGAAATTATAGGAAAGAGGATATTCTTTGGTGTGTGTGAAAGTTTGCAAACAAGAACAGGAGAACAGGAAATGATGCAGTAATATTAAGCTTACTTTACACTGCAAATGCAATACTCCTCACTAACTAGGCTAAGGAGGCAATACCAGTTTACCTAAGCATCTGAAAAAAGCCTGGACAAAGTGAGACGTGATCAATGTAGTTTGGGGTGGGAAAGCATGGTTAAGTTATTATTTATGAAGAGTTTAACGATGAAAAACTCTGATGCAGTCCTGATGGAGCTAATTTTCTCTCTGAGGGCTGTGTGGGTTTGACCCCCACAACTGCCATTACATTTGTATTCCAATGCTGCCCAATCCTGTTATGTGCACGGAAATACATGGCATCACAATGTTCCAAATGACCCCCCCCCACTTAAACCTAGAGAGAAGGGCACAGACAAAAACTGAAACACAGAAATCTGTGAAATACTCAAAACTCCAAGCTTTGTACAAGAAATCCTGTTGATAACTTGACTGAATCAGAAAAAGATCTTGCTCCCGCAGTTCATAAATTAATACAATTATCACATATAAATTGCTTCTTAATGAACACTAGCAAGGTCTTAGTTTTCAGACTTTCAGAAATGGCCGACAGACTGTTGAAGTGAGTGATTTTGGAACTCTAAATAGTATGGTCTGTACAGAAACGTGTTGCAGGTACGTTTAGTGTAACCAAATTCAAAAGAATACATGACTGCATTAAGCCTCAACAGTCCTCAACATCCCTTGAAAGTCAACCTGAAATGATAGGAGGTGGGGGGGGCCAGAGGTGGTAATCCACACCTGGCATGAATCCGAACAACCTCCAAAACTCACGGTGCACGCAGCCTTTTTGGACATAGTGTGTTCTAAGCAATATGTATGGTTGCTGTCATCAGAAAAAAAGCGCCCGCGTTGCTCTCTGAGGAGGCAAAGCCCAGATACGTAGACCTTCCACTTCCTGACACCCTCCGGGGTAAGACAACAAATTCAGGTGCAGGTATCTGCGCCACACGCTGCACTCTGCAATAACAAGTTTTTAGCTGAGTGCCTACAATAATCAGAGAGAGACTTGCCTTGGAAGACCTTTTTAGGTGGATGCAGGGCTCGTATTGTAAAAGTTCAGGCATGGTGCATTTGATTGTTTATCTTGTCATCCATTCACTGACTCTGCCTCGAGGTGAGGATCAGCTCAGGGAGAGTCTCAATGGTTCCAAGCTCTCCCTCAGCACTTCATTAATTTTTGTTATTTTTGTTATTTAGCACAGAAAGAAGAGAGGAACACCTGCACGCAGTAGCAACAGCCTCGGTTGAACCCAAAGTCTGGCACAGCATTCAGCTTACAGCCTCTCAAGCTAACCAGGCTAGAATATTCATCGAAGAAATGTCAAAAGGTAACGTCTGAACGTTGCAAATAGCAGGAGGTTTCAGTTTTGTGACAGACTGGGAAAGGATTTCAGACAGCTACGTCAACAACAAACTCTTTCCTGTCAATGGCCCCATGTCAGGGGAAATCTTTAATTTTCCTACTGCTTAGCCCATTGAACATTTTAAGTCCCCCACGGCATGCTGTCAGTAAGCTCGGAAATTGATACAGCAGCATACTGTACTGCAGCAGGTTCTGTAAAATAATATCACAAGGCGGAAAATTTGACACATAGAAAAAGCACAGGTGTGACTTATGATATCAACGATGGCTCTGCTGGTTTTGAGTGTCCCAGTAAATACTTTTCCCCCGTAGACTTACATAGGAAAATAAAAGACGTCTCTGAATCAGTGGACACATCTTTTGTGAGTGTCGCAACCTCTGCAAAATCAGCCAGAGGCTGTAGCGGGCTGCGTTCTGAAAGCTAGAAAGAAGTAAGTGGTATCATATGAAAGTAAGGCATTCATTTGGTTCCAACCGTGTCATGCTAGCTTGTTAGGAAGAGGGCTAAACAACGTTCCAAAGCTTCCAAGTTTTTGTTGAGAGACAAAACTTGCATGTCCAATTTTCAAAAGGGGTCCGTTGACCTCTGACCTCCAGATACCTGAATGAAAAGGGTTCTATGGGTATCCACGAGTCTTCCCTTTTACAGACGCGCCATCGTTATGATAATCAAATGCAGGCATGCTCAGCAACTGTCGTGTTTTACACTATTGTCAAATGGCTTGAAAAGAAATGCTAACAGCTGGCTCCACCCCTGCACCACACATCCGGAATATAAGATTTTCCTGTTAAAATTTTAACAGCAGTTATCATTTAAAGAAATCTTTCAGGTGTTGCAACAGTATATGTATATTTAGTCAATGGTTCTTCTATCACTGCACCAGCCTAAACTGTCTAAACTGGAAATAAACTCTTCTTTGACTGAGCTCATAATAGCATTCTTGCCTCTTTTTCTGTGCTCTGACAGGGACACAAAGTTCACTGATGTTATGTAAATGTTTGAAAGTGATATGGCTTTTAGTGAGAAGCTATGTCCACTGCTGTGTGGCCACTTTTGGTTTGGAAAGTTAAATTGCTGCCTCTGACAGAAATTGTCAAATCCTTGCCTACCCTTTCCAGGCATTCTGCTGGGAAAACATAGTTGAACTACAATGGTAAAACAACTTAAAATACCTTGCTATGATTGTTATGAAACTAACATAAATACACCATATTAATAAAGTTATTTTCACATAGGGCTTTTCATTTTGAAGTATTAGGTGGAAAATCACACTGTCCACATATTAGACACATGAAATAGCAAAAGATGCAAATCATTTTCCTCTTGAACAGAAAACGCTCTTACCAATGGTGATCTGGCTGACACAGCTGTAGAAGGTTCCTGAAGAGGCATTGTAGCTGCTACTGCTGGGCTCACAGTCTATGACAGGGGGAGAGATAATACATAAGGAATATTATTGCATAAGGTAGACTCTTTCATCCATAGAACTTCCAACAAAGACATGGATTTTAAGGTGACTGCTACAGTTTGAGAATTTTTAAAGGTCCCATGGCATAAACATGTGTCTTTATGATGTTTTTTAACACTAATATGAGTTCCCCCAGTCTGCCTATGGTCCCCCCAGTGGCTAGAAATGGTGATAGGTGTAAACCGAGCCCTGGTTATCTTGCTCTGCCTTTGAGAAAAGGAAAGCACAGATGGGCCAATCTGGAATCTTGCTCCTTGTGAAGTCATAAGGGGCAAGATTACCGCCCCTTGCTCTGCTCTGCCCGCCCAGAGAATTTGGCCCGCCGATGAGAGAGAGACATCATGGCTTTCAAACGAGCAAAGTAGCAGTTGGTCAAGGCCACACCCCAGCCTCCACCTTGCCCCCCCCTCCTCCTCCTCAAAAGCTACAGACTCAGAAATGGCAAATGCTAAGGAAAACTCATTGTAGGACTGGCTCTAGGGGCTGTAGTTCTGCACCAAGGCTAAATTTTGGGGAAAATACTTCAGATACAGTATTAGGGGACCACTAAGGTCTATATAAAAGAGACTTCAGATACAGTATTAGGGGACCACTAAGGTCTATATAAAAGAGACTTCATATACAGTATTAGGGGACAACTGAGGTCTATTTAAAAGAGACTTAAGATATGGTTTTAGGGGCCCGTTAATGTCTATATACAGTGGTGTGAAAAAGTGTTTGCCCCCTTCCTCATTTCCTGTTCCTTTGCATGTTTGTCACACTTAAGTGTTTCGGAACATCAAACCAATATAAACAATAGTCAAGGACAACACAAGTAAACACAAAATGCAATTTGTAAATGAAGGTGTTTATTATTAAAGGTGAAAAAAAAATCCTAACCATCATGGCCCTGTGTGAAAAAGTGATTGCCCCATTGTTAAAACATACTATAACTGTGGTTGTCCACACCTGAGTTCAATTTCTCTAGCCACACCCAGGCCTGATTATTGCCACACCTGTTCACATTCAAGGCATCACTTATTTTAGGAGCTGCTTGACACAGTAAGGTCCACCAGAAGATCCTTAAAAGCTACACATCATGCCGAGACCCAAAGAAATTCAGGAACAATTGAGAAAGAAAGTAATTGAGATCTATCAATCTGGAAAGGGTTATAAAGCCATTTCCAAAGCTTTGGGAATCCAGCAAACCACAGTGAGAGCCATTATCCACAAATGGCGAAGACATGGAACAGTGGTGAACCTTCCCAGGAGTGGGCGGCCGCCCAAAATTACCCCAAGAGCGCAGCGACGGCTCATCCAAGAGGTCACAAAAGACCCCACAACAACGTCCAAAGAACTGCAGGCCTCACAGAACTGCAGACCTTAACACCTCAGTTAAGGTCAAAGTTCATGCCTCCACCATCAGGAAAAGACTGGGCAAAAATGGCCTGCATGGCAGAGTTCCAAGGAGAAAACCACTGCTGAGCAAAAAGAACATCAAAGCTCGTCTCAATTTCTCCACAACACATCTTGATGATCCCCAAGACTTTTGGGACAACATTCTGTGGACCGATGAGACAAAAGTGGAACTCTTTGTAACGTGTGTGTCCAAGTATATCTGGCGTAGAAGGAACACTGCATTTCATAAAAAGAACATTATACCAACAGTTAAATATGGTGTGGTAGTGTGATGGTCTGGGGCTGTTTTGCTGCTTCAGGAACTGGAAAACTTGCCGTGATAAAAGAAACTATGAATTCTGCTGTCTACCAAGAGATCCTGAAGGAGAATGTCCGACCATCTGTTCGTGTACTCAAGCTGAAACAAACTTGGGTTCTGCAGCAGGACAATGATCCTAACACACCAGCAAGTCCACCACCGAATGGCTGAAAAAAAACAAAATGAACACTTTGGAGTGGCCTAGCCAAAGTCCTGACCTGAATCCTATTGAGATGTTGTGGTATGACCTTAAAAAGGCCGTTCATGCTCACACACCCTCTAATGTAACTGAATTAGGACAATTTTGCAAAGATGAGTGGGCCAAAATTCCTCCAGGACGCTGTAAAAGCCTCATTGCACGTTATCGCAAACGCTTGGTTGCAGTTGTTGCTGCTAAGGGTGGCCCAACCAGTTATTAGGTTTTAGGGGGCAATCACTTTTTCACACAGGGCCATGATGGTTTGGATTTTTTTTCACCTTTAATAATAAACACCTTCATTTACAAATTGCATTTTGTGTTTACTTGTGTTGTCCTTGACTATTGTTTAAATTGGTTTGATGTTCCGAAACACTTAAGTGTGACAAACATGCAAAGGAACAGGAAATGAGGAAGGGGGCAAACACTTTTTCACACCACTGTAAAAGCATTCAAAGAGCACCATGTCATGGGACCTTTAAGGCTCATTTATGCTCAATGTCAGCTGCATTTATTCTGACCATATTTGTGCAAGGTTCATAAAAGCTTACGGATACGAATGAAATGGAGCAGTACCACCAGAAATTGTGGTGGCAGTGTAGCCAATAGTTCAAGCAAGACACAACCGTAGCACAAATTTTAAACATCTACACTTACTTCCCCCGGGCACAGGGACAAACAGCAGAACAGGTAGCTGGAGCCTGGATAGGAATTAAATGCAAGTTGGACAGAAGCTTGGGAAAAGTGGAGGTTTGTGTTAGACCGATTTGTTAGAGCCCTTAACTGGAGTATTGCTTAACATCCACCCCAAAGTAAAGGACACACAGAAGATGTGGGCAGTGACGGATACTAGGGGTTGAATTCACACATGGAGCTCAGTGTAAATTACATCAGGAAGACTTAAAAAATTCATCACTTTTCTCTCTCTCTCTAAACTAAACTGTTAGAGACGTTTACCAGAAGCGGCCATGAATTCCACGAGCCAATCACAGCATGACATCCCTGTTTTAAAGCTGTCACTCTCTGCTACTCAGATGTCATATTCAGGCTAAGAGCGTAGCCCTCCCCTTGCACCTCCGGTCTTCATAACGCACAGCTCCCGGGACCTCCTCCAGCAGACCACTGCCGTCGGCTCCTCGCACCACCATCAGAGTCTAGACTCCATTGGGGGGTTATCTGTTGCCTTTCTACCCCTTTAAAACAATGTCATTTCATAACAATGGAGTCTACTCTTCAAAGACTGTACATTTCATATTTTGCACATCTTTGCATTTCTGCAACGAAATCTCTCCTGGCTGAAATTTGGTTACGATACACTATTACATCATGATAAGATCACGATATGTATCGTTATTTTCACTGTGTCAATAACATTCCATTGTTGAAGTTTGAACCGATATATTGATTAGGGGTGGGATGCCTCCCGATACCATATCATCACGATACTTATGCCCAGATGCAATTTTAAATATATTACAATACTCTGCAATATATTGCATATATTTTTCCAACTTCAACTTTTTCCCAATTTCAAAGGACATCCCCAAAAGCAAACTTTGTCAACATCTGTTTTATCTAAAAAGACACATTTCTGTTCAATTTTATTCCTGCAAAATGGGATTGTCAATCAGACAAACTGACCAACACATATGTAATAATAGATCTATACTTGCCACCAGGGTATTAATACTGTATTGCCACTGAGAATATTGCGATACTATGCTGTATTGATTTCCGCCCCCACCCCTAATATTGATCCAGATTGATGTATTGTTAAGCCCCTATCGGTTTCATCACTCAAAATGGACATATCACGTTGAATGTGTAACACAAATGAACCTTTACAGCCATTGCTTTTGGAATTGATGTGTGTGTCGTCCCAGAGTATTCTTCAGTTCTAAATGTGTGAACCAAGCCTAGTGCTGTTCCTGGGGGCTTACGAAAAAACCATGACCCTGCAGTGTTCCAGGAATGATCCTGCAATGTTATTGCCCTACTCTACACATCAAGCTACACGAGGGGGGGGCTCTTGACCTTGGCAGAGGTAAGTGAATAAAATCCATAAGTATGGCAGCTTTAGTGCTTTTGTCTACCAATTCATGGTGGGAATTAAATCATCCACCACATATAAAATTCATAACACTAGCAATGTTATGCGAATGAGCCTGTAACCCTGGAAGACTTACAGAAAGGAAAACCTTCACTAACCCTGGAATGATGCCCCAAACCATGCAAGAGTTATTTTGTCGCTTTCTGGTCTGGTTCCAATTTAGAGAAGTTGCTACCAAAGATTTTTTGCCAGTTTTGCTTTTTTTTTAATAGCTTAAACAATTAATCATTTAATAAATCATCAAACAATTGATCACAATAGTTGCCAATTGATTGTATGTATTTTTACTAACAGCCACTGCTAAGTTCACTTTAAAGCTGCATTCACTGATTTTGAACATAAATACCTTTTGGAACAACATGTGGATTCAATTAAAGTCGTCATTCTGACCGCCTGGTGAATCAAAGTCCAATATTCACTTTCCTTATAGTTTTTTGTTGTCTCCATCAACTCTTTAAGCTTGATTTAAGGTTCTACGGAGGCTCCATGCAGAGCTTTCACAGTAGCCTAAAGTTTACACTCATGAGTTTGTGTGTGCGTTGATTCTCTTTAAGAGAATAGCAGGGCCGGCGTGTGTGTGTGTGTGTGTGTGTGTGTGTGTGTGTGTGTGTGTGTATTGTGAGGTAGAGCAAGCGACAGAGTGACGGCAATTAGCTTTGTAGCGAGTAGCGACTCTAGAGTCACAGTGGGAGAAACAAAGGCTACGGCATAGGGTTGGCATCTCCACGTACCCATGTGCGTAGACACAGCGTAGATTTAACGCAGGAGCATAACCCCGCTTTAGGAGGCATATGTGGCTCTTTATCCGCTGAATGCTCCACTATGTTCACCAGCTAGCTGCTGTGACTAAAGACTGGGTTGATAAGAGCGGTCAAATAATAGCATTAACGTTGCAGTCTGTTGAACCAAAACAATGAGCTGAAAGACACTAAAAATGATTTGGGAATTGTTGGGTTTCTGTAAATAACATCACAGAGTACGGTCTAGACCTGCTCTTTTATGAAAAGCGCAGGGAGATAACTGTTGTTGTGATTTGGCTCTATATGAATACAATTGATTTGAACTGAATTGAATTGTTCAACGGAGGGGAAAAGCAAATTTGAGTCTTCATTTTCTGTGGGTTTAATGTTACAAGCGACAAAATGTCATTTGATCCATTTTTAAGATACACTACAAATTATTTGGTTCTTACCAAGATAAAAAAAAATATAGATTTAGAAGTCTTAGATAATTCATCTTGTTTTAAAAGTAAATGTCTTATTTTAAGTGTTCAACTTTACACTATAATCTTAAATCAAGCAAGCTTGTCAGTAATAATTTCACTTGTTTTGAGTAGCTTTTCCCTTCGATTGTATGTGTCTTTTTTGCAGCGTAGACATTTTTAAAAGTGTAGCTTTAAGATCTGAAATAAAGTCAGACCAAGCTGCATAATAAACAGAATTGTGTGTGCCATGCTCACTGCCATCATCGAAACTTAGTTAATGTGCAGTAAAGAAACAGCGTGGAATTATTTGAATGACTTAATGAGGAACTCTGCTTGCCATCAGGTTCCAGCAATAGCAACAAACTAAAGAGCTAATTTGGAATGGCAAGGTATCAAGGGAGATAGAGGTTAAATGATTAATCTGCCTCAGCAGAGGAAATGACTTTCTATGGCACTGCAGTCACTTCTTCAAGGTACTGCCTAACACTTTTGCATTGGCCTCAGAAATGTTTATAAATGCCTTTGCTCACTTAGCAATTTAGAGAACTTTTGTAGAAAACTCTCATATCCTTATTCACTAATCTAACACCTACAGACGTGTCAAAGAAGAGCAACTGCAACCAAGAGTAGAAATTCATCACTGACTGGGAGGTTTTTCAGCCAAAGCTTGCACATTTGCTTTCATTTTTAGAGATAAACCTGCATCTGTATCATTTATAACCAAAGTTATAGGAAGTCAGCACACAGACTTTGCAAATTATATTAGCCTCTGAGCAGCATCCGGTGGCGTTCTTATCAGATGGCGCTTAAAAAAATGTTAACGTTACAAAGTCATTTCATTCACAATGAGATTCAGTCACAATTCTAAATGACTGCAGCAACGTCGCTGGTTGAGAGATGGCCTGTTGTTTTATCGGGAGCAGCAGGTAAGAAGAAATATGATACACAGTGATTCCTCTCAGTGATTTCTTTCCACCTACAGGCAGTTGTAATTTGAGAATACTAGAGAATAATAAAGCACTTGTGTGCATAACCGTCGATTTCGGTGAGTTCGGTGGGTACGCGCACCTATCAGATTCGGTGAGTACGGTGGGTATGGATACCGTTCAGATTCAGTGAGTACGTGGGTACACGTACCTACCAGATTCAGTGAGTACGTGGGTACGCGTACCTATCAGATTTAGTGGGTACGTGGGTACGCGAACCTATCAGATTCGGGTAGTAAGGTTGGGTACGCATACCTATCAAATTTGATGAGTATGGTGGATACGCGTACCTATCAGATTCGATGAGTGTGGTGGAAACGCGTACCTATCAGATTCGTTGAGTACGGTGGGTACGCGTACCTATCAGATGCGATGAGTATGTAGGTACGCGTAGTTTCAGATTCAGTGAGTACGTGGGTACACTTACCTACCAGATTTTGTCATGAGTCACTTTGTACCCACCACTATTAAGCTCAATTTAGTTACAAAAAAATATTTCATAACACATACAGTATCATTCTTGAGAGACAGATGCCAACCAATCCATAAACATGTCTGCATCCTCCCAGGGCAGTTCCAGACACTTGCTGGCTACACGCTTCTTTCCTGTACTAGCTCCCCTCTCTGAGTCTGATGTCATGTTATGTCACATTGTCAACATGCTACATGGATACATGAAGCAGAAAATCGTGGCTCATATGTTTAGGGCTGTGACGATATACCAAACCCAGGGTTTGGTTCGTGTCACGATTTTTGACCCACAATTTGATACAAGCCTTGATTCATTTTTATTTTTGGGGTTCTCAGTAAACATAATAAAACTTGTTTTCTGCCACATGGCATTGTTTTGTCATTGATTACATCCCACTTTGCAACACAGTAATACAACAGATAGCTTATTTGTTGATATTGATTGATTTCAATATCGATCGGTCCAACACCAAAGATTATTTTGTACCTTAAAATAATGTTTCCAATATTGTTTCAGTGGTTCATTAACTCGTTGGAATGAGACCATTATTATAAGAATAATGGTAATGAAAACAGTAATGAACAATTCCGCTCCCAACCTGTAGGGGGAAGGAAAAGGAAAAGTGCTTAGTGTGCCTACTGTAAAGGTACTGGTTGATAACTAGCTAATGCTAATGCTAAAGTAAATCGTGGTGGGTAACGTAAGATTACAACATCGTTCAACACGCTCAGTTATTTTTAGTATAATTGTTTTGACCACGGTTGACAACTCTGGGCTAACTCACAAATTCATCAGTAATGTTAACTGTATAGACAAACAACTAATCTAATGGTAATTTAGCTGGCTAGCACACCTCTGTCTTTCTGACTCCGACTCCCGGAGCTGCCAGGCTTCAGTTAGGATGAGAGCTGACAACAGCCCCTGGGGCAAATCCACAGTCAGCCACCAGCCAGCTAGCAGCCAGCCACTATCATTACAGCCCGGGGGACACATCCACAGTCAGCAACCAGCCAGCTAGCAGCCAGCCACTTTCAGTATAGCCCCGGCCCGGGGACACATCCACAGTCAGCCCCCTGCCAGGTAGCAACCATCCCGTTCAGCACTTAACTCCGGGACTAAGGATGCTACCAGCAGTTTACTGAACCATAGTCAGAAGAGCGGCCATTTGTAACGTTACACCTCCTCTAGCGTTTCCGGTGCCCTCCTTTCGCTTTTAGCCGTCTTTACAGTTTGCTGAATTTACCAAACAAAACAGGAATAAGGCACCAAAAAGTTTAATACTATTAGTAATTTTAAAGATGTGGTAGCATTGGGAAATGAAGGTGTGTGTTGCGCTTCTGCCTTCTTACTCCATGACACAGGTTTGTGGAGCTGAGTGTTGCAATTTTGGTTTTATTTTCCATATCGTTGCTGCCCTACATACAGTATGTCTAATGCTTTTTGATAACTTAATGCTTTCTTCTTCATAAAATGTGTCGGATATCATCACATTTTTGTATGCATTTTTATTCATTTAGGGAAAGAGAAAAAAATGAATGCGTCATTGTACCCAGCACTTCTGGAAAGGGGCTTCCAAATGCATCTCTGTCCCCAGCACATCTCAAACCAAACTGACGCCCATGCCTGTGTGCATATGTGTGTGTTTGTGTGTGTCCCAAACCCAAACTAAAGAACCTTCAAATTATGCCGACCTCCCACCTATTCATAAAACTCAGTCCGAGCTGACTTTGTCCAGTCTTGACAAAAAAGTTTTAAGTCTTCCTAGTAAAATCTCATCGTCTGTGAGATGTTGTGAGACTTTTCAGGCTTTTCAGAGTCTTTTGAGACTCTTCTATCATATAGTAGCATTAGAAGTTGTCATAGGAATTTAAGGATAACTCAAATTCCCAGAGCACCCATTTGAAATAATCATGAAAATTAACATAACAATCCAAGGGGCTTTAACTCCGGCCTAAAAGCTAAATATTACTACATTAAACTATTTTGCTTAGGGACACTGGTGGTTCACATAAACCAATTTGATAACATCTGCCATACAAGTAGTTTGTTCATGTTGTATACACATATACTGTACATATACAGATAACTCATTAAGGGGGAAGGGGTAGGGAGAAGATGGAGAAATGGGAATTAGCCAAAGTCTTGAGTTGTCCCAAGCAGTTATTTGGAGCATATTGGAGCACCACACCCTCATGTCAACCCACGCTCAACAGCGAAATTGGGGGAAAAACCGGATGATTAGATATCAATCACACAAGTGACGACACATAATATGAGAAGTAATGTTACGGTACGCTACATGTAGGGCCACCTTTACCTGCAGATCCGGAGGAGAAGCGCGGCGCGATGGCGCGGCGAGGACTGCGCGGACTCCCCGGACAAACCTGCACCAGCTCCTCCTGACACTGCAAACAGATGACCTGGTTCTCCGGATTGTCCGCGACCTTGCTGCAGCCTGTGTGCTCTCCCCCGGCCTGGATCTTCATCCCGGCGCTGATCTGACGGACCAGTCGCATGTCTGCTCCTGCCTCATACTCCAGCATCCTCCGTCCTCACCGGCCGGGGGTCATTCAGTCACACGCACTACGCATGGCTTCGGCGTGTGAAAGCAACAACTTCTTCTGCACCCGTAAAGCATCCTTTAAACTCCACCCACTCCAGCACTTGAATTCAAGCGCTGTTTATTTATTTATTTAGTTGTTTTTTTTTAAAAATGCTGCTGCCCGCACCAGCTCACCTCCTCCGCTCCATCATGTCTCTCTCTCGGCTCGCGTCGTTGCGGTCTTTACGCACGAATGCAGGCGTGGCCGTTTCACGTGGTTGTTAAGGGTCGCAGTGTTAAGTTCCTGTAGGAATATAGGCCAAGTGGCACCAAGATGAAGAGGTCATTAAATAAGGTTAAGTACCAATGCGAGTCTATAAGTCCCTATAGGATTATTACTGTAATATCAATAAAAATAAAAATGCCACCAAGTTGATTTGAGTCGCCGGAAGTTTGCTAGAAGAAAGGAGGAAAAGACAAGTGCGTAACTTTGGGTTCAGCTGCGGTTTAGATTGCCGCTTTTGGGCAAAATTGAAATTTTGAGAGTCAAACACTTCATTTCCTGCACTCTGGTGTTTTTTTTCTGCAACAATTTGTCTCTTCTCTGCATCAATTTATGGTGCAAATGTTTTTAATAAATATAAAGGAGACTACAATAGGTTCTCGGGGTGAATTTCGCTGGCCAGTTTTGATTATGGGGGGGTGTACCCTTCCCAACCCCCTGTGAATAAGCAAACGAGAAAGATAAATAACATACAGGAATGGACAGGGCTGGGAGTTAAGAATTACATGTATTCTTGTTACTGTAACAAAGTCGTATTTTTTAGTTTTAAAAACTACAACAAAAAAACGTTTGTACCACATGTTTGCAGGTTATGTGGTGATTTGTTTTGTTTGCCATTTAACTATTTACTTAGTTAATTAAACTTATGGGGCCTGTCTATTAAATTAGAAGTGAAGTGTTTTATCTGCTGACTGCGTGAGCCCCACAGTGGCCCCCAGTGGACAACATGAAGACACCAGAGATCATTAGTTCTCTAAAAATATATTAATACTATAAATTCACTCCATGCAGGTTTTATTGCATGCATTTATTCATTCCATGTGAACAAGTACTGTAAACTGAGCTGCCTGGGACACATCAGCCCACAACAGGCAGTAGTCAATTGAATAGACAACTGAACCTTAGACTCTCTTTTTCTCCAGCATTTTGGAGACATTTTGGTTGTTGGACACATTTAGACACACACAATTACCTCATATTCCCTACATCTTCTTCCATTTCTTGGGAGCCCCTCTTCATGCGCCAGACAATTCAGATTTGAAGAATTTTACATAATGTTCAGCTATTTCTGGATATCCACCATTTCCTGGTTTTCCACACTGTATCAAAAGATTATATTTATATCTGATTATTTTATTACTTATTAGTTGTATAAGCTGAAGTGGAAGACAAACCAGCATGTCCAAATATCTATATTATTTCTGTGTCACTGATCACATTACCTTGGAACATAGCAGGTTTTTACAGTTTTTATAGTTCTTCCCTACAGGAGCTCACAACAGCTCTCTAACTAAATCATTGTTCAAACTAAAAAAAGCTTTCTACCTGCCCTCTACCTGAGAGAAAGGTCTCCTCTCTGAGCCTGCTTGTGCTTAAACCTGATACAAACTGAACCCAATGTTTATTGACTAAACACCTATATAAAAACATGATTGATAGGGAATCCTGCTAAACTTATGTTACTTAGAAAGAAATGAATGTGTTGGACCTGTAAAATATCTGGATCCCAAAGTAAAATTACATAGTGTGGTTACATTTGTCTGATTTATTGATTAATTGATTATACAAATGTTACAAGACACATGTTACAAGACTTAGACTTAACAAAACATTCACTAATAAAATACTTACAATAACAGTTTACTTTTTCCTACAGTTACTTGGCTCCATTCAAGTCACATCCTTACAGAGTATAGTGACAAGAAACAAGTCACGTAGGGGGGGGGGGGGTCATTTTAGGTTCATAATTAGAACAGAATATAGAATTTGAACATGTGTACAATATTTTAATGTTTGTTTAACATTATTTTTCTCACACGGTCTGTCTGAAACACTCGGTTTTGGTACCTGTCTCTTTAACCTGCCTGTTTCTTTGGTGCCTGAAATGAAGAGTAGAAAGCTTTTTTATTGTGTTTAAATGAAATACACTCAACATGTATGTGGATGTACAGTATGCAGATATATAATATGTATATACTGTATGTTTGTTTGGTTGTTTAAATTTTTATATTATTGTTTATGAATAATAAAAGATGTAAAACTTGTTTTGTTTGACTTCCTTAAGCCCTGTGAGACAATGGTGTTGAGTACATGTGGAGATGAGTGATATTCCAGAAATATTCCAGCTGTGGAAAAAACATAAAAAGAAGATAAGAAAAATGACACGAAGACACAATAAGGCACATGGTAGTTCAAATTCTCTTTCTACAAATTCACAAAATTAAAAAATCTTTTTTGAATATAAAGGCATCATTTAAAGTCAATAAAAAAGTGTGAAATCAACCTAATGAAGCTGTGCACCAATTGATTTTCCTATTGATTCCTTCCTGAGGTGTATACCACAAAAGGCAACACTGTACAGTGCAGAACTGGAACCAAATGCAAGTAAAAGCAAAAATTCCAAAAACAGTGTACCTCGGCTTTCCAGCCTTGGTAGAACACTGCTCAGTTCTCCGAGAGCCTTCATTTGAAGGAGGCCCTTTGGCATAGCCCAGATCTGTCAAGTAATAACTCAGCTACTGCAGAGATCCTTTTATACCGTTCAACGTGTACAAGCAGGGTGTAGCTCAGACCCAGAGTCCTATGCTATGCAAGGATTTGGGTGGTTTTGTAGGGGGAGTGTGTGAAACCTTTAGTGAATACCTGGTCTAAATATCAATGACATTTCATTTTCGGGATTGTTCAGGTGCCGTCCACAAATTCCGCCGGATGTCCCAAACTTCAGCTGGATATCCGTCACCTTCCTCTTTCTTTGCATTGGCGTTCTAAACTCCGGTGAATTTTTGGTGACTATGGTTATTGGAGTAAACAGGCAGGTGAGGTGCTGGATTAGTCAAACGCAGGACTTTCGCCCAGGAGGCCACGGTTCTCGACCTATTCTTGTCCCACTGTCACTTATATTATTATAAATATTATATTATATACATATATTCTGTAACCCCACTCCTGATCGTGCCCTAACCCTAACAGAGTGGTTTTACTCTGCATGTTGAAAAATGACGCCAATTGTTCTTGACCCTGAGTGTACAAGAAAAACATTGAAAGGCTTCAAGTATCTAATGAATGCATTCTAATGAGCAGGTTTGAATGATATCCTACAGAATTACTGTAATGGCCGGCAGGTCACATGACAGTTAAGTTTATGGGTCTTTACAGTTAAATTTAGCCGAGAAAAGGTTACAGTGTGCCGTGTACCGCTACCGTGAGGAGCCTGTCCTTTCAGGGGCTGTTGCAGTTGACATCAGCCGACAAAAGATGATTGTAAGTTTAGGCACCAAAACGACTAGTTACATAAAAACAATTAATGTGGTTTGGATTAAAACAATGGTCCCCTTAAGCAGTTTTCCCAGGATACAACACGTCTTACACAGAAGCGGTCAATAAGGTGCACAGAGCAATAAATATGTGGAATACATACCAAGTACAGTGCTTTTTGTAGCTAGGCTATGTACGAATGGGTTAGGCTTCAATGTTGTTGTTTTTTTACTAATGATGAAAGTGGATGCATACATAGAAATTACACATATATCAATGTGTGATGTACTCGCTTTATCACTTTACTTCTTAGTTTGATTTGTTTAATTTGGACATTTTAAAGCTTCTATACTTATTCACACGGGTGACAGACGGCCTAAAAAGCATGGGCGTAAATTTCATCAAACAGATGGGCGGGACAATAAAAATAACATTTCTTAAATGTCCCATGACATGGACTTTTTGGATGCTTTTATCTAGACCTTAGTGGTCACCAAACACTGTATCTGAAGTTTCTTTGATGTAGACCTTAGTGGTCCCCTAATGCTGTAACTGAAGTCTCTTTTATATAGACCTTAGTGGTCCTGTAATACTGTATCTGAAGTCTCTTTAATTTAGACCTTAGTGGTCCCCTAATGTTTTCCTTGGAAATACTAACTCAAGTTACTCACACAACCCGGTTCAATAAAAATCGAGTTTGCCAGGCCTACTGTTTACACAAAGGGAAAAAACCAAGCATTGGACCAAACCACTGTGAAGCAACGGAGGGATGACTTTTTTTTTGCATTCTGCATTTGCATTTTTGTTTTGCAATCATTTTACCACTTAAACAATTTTTGGAAGTCTATATCATAAATTGTATTTCTAGGAGGGGCAACCCTCACATGGGCTGGGATCCACAACATGACATTCATTTTAGCTGTGGTTAATGCTGTCTGTGGTCACTACCCTCAAATTCATTATCTACAAGTCAAACAGAGCAAAGTTTCCTGCAAACCAGATAGATAAAGGTTCATCGTTTTGATCACCGTGTTCTCTTCAAATTAATCTGAGGTAAGACACATGATACACCTAAATAAATTATATTTATTTTATCAAATAAATTAAATGTTGTCTACAACTATTCTAATATGTGCAATACGAGCAGTGTGTATACCTTTGAGTTACTTGTCATGTACTTTTACTTAGGGCTGGATAATTTGGGGAAAATCAAATATGATAACGTTTTTGACCAAATACCTCGATATCGATATCACAACGCAATTGTAGTGTTGACTATTGATGCTTTCACAAAATATTTACTCAATGAGACTTTTGATAAATAATCATCAGTAATAGGGATATAATGACTAAGTAGGTAAAAGCAAATAATAGAACAGTTATAAACAGTCTGGTGAGTTCAGAAAATGGCATCACTTTACTGTAATTCAGCCTTTAAAACCAGGAAAAGAACACATTCATGGTATGTTATGATGCTGCGATATCCAAAAGACAACATCTAGTCTCATATCACAATATATAATATTGATTGCACAGCTCTACTTTTACTACTTCCATTTTATGCTAATTTCTACTTCTGCTCCACTACATTTCAGAGGTAAATATTGTACGTTGTCTCCATTACAGACTTTCTCCCACAGATAAACCTGAAACCTCAGCTGACCTGACAGTAATTTGACTGTAACCACACAACAAACCCATCTGTATTTTCTCACATCTCAAACATTCATCATCTGATATTTGCAGTGTAAATGCAGAAGTTCTCCCAAGGTGTGGCTGTGGGCTACTGTTCCTTATATAAAGTTTAGGCTCCAAAACAGCAAGCTAGTAATAGAAAAAAGATTGTGGTTTGGAGCACTCCTGGGGAACGGGCGCCTGGGTAGTGCAGTTGGTAGAGCGCGCGTCCACATGTAGAGGTTTAGTCGCTGCAGAGGCCCATGGTTTGGGTCCGACCTGTAGCTATTTCCTGCATGTCTTCCCCCTCTCTTTCCCCTTTCATATCTAAGCTGTCTCAGTGATTAATGGCGGAAATGCCCAAAAAAGAATCTGATTATTGGCGTTTCTGTAAACCAACCACTATCATGTTCGGCCGCTGATACAAAGGTTAGACTTAGACTTCTCTTTATTAATCCTTTTGGGATGACCCCCACAAGGATATTGAAATTTCCAGCATCAGTTTTTAAAAAGAAAAATACAGTACTGAAAAAGAAAAAAACTGTATGAAGATAACAATAATAACAGTGATAATAATAATAATGATAATAACAATAAAATCCTTTGGCTAGTCACTAGTCTGGATGGGCAGAAGTACATTTTCAGGATACAGACATCCGCCTAGATAGCTACATGCTAGAAAGGTTTTTTTCAAGTTTGGTTTCAGCACAAGCCATTCAATCTTTGTCATGATGTTTCAGTCTGGACCAAAGTCCAACACATCTCATTGTGATCATTAAATCACTGCATTTGCTGAAATACATTTGAACAATAGTGGAAAGTGAAGGTGCCTGGGTAGGAAAGTGGTTGAGTATGCACCCATATACTATATAGAGCCTCATTCCTCGAGGCAAATGCCGCAGGTTTGATTTTGACCTGCAGCACTTTGCTGCATGTTGTTCGGTGGATATACTGTACATATATATATATATATATATATATACACAAACACATATACTGTATGTTTGTTTATATATGTATACTGTATGTATGTGTATATATATAAATATGTATATATATTTGGCACTGACGTGTGTACTATATATTGTACTATGTATTGCTGTCATTCAGACTAGATTAAAATAATTGTTGTTGCTGTAGCTTGAAAACAAGTTACATCCTCATGCGATCTATGACCGAGAGTAACCTAAGACTTCAGAAGTACGCCCTCCTCATTTGGACGACGATGGACCAATGGGAAACGTTTTCGTCCAAGGAGCCGCCCACAACTTCAAGGGAATATATTTGTGAAACTGAGAAATGTTTGGGAGTGTAAAAAGTGAATCCACAAGGGAGAAGCATCTTCTCGGTCCGCTGCAGCGTAAAATCCTGTTCCGTCATGTCATTTGGTTATTAAATCTTTTTGTTAAAGTGCCCATATTTTGAAAAACAAATCACTTTGGGGGGGTTTGGGGTGTTATTTTGTGTCTCTGCTGCTTCCATGCAGACAAACTTGGCAAACAGATCCATGTTGTTTTGAGTGAGATCTGGTTTCTGAACGTCCTCTGTCTTCAGTCTCCAGGTACGCTGTTTTAAAATGTGCACAGCTTTCTACTTTACTAGCCGAGACGGGGTGGCTAACTGTAGCATGCTAGCTCATTCTCAATGGAAAAAATACTGCTCCAACACACCTTAGTTGACCACAATCTCAAAAAGAACTACTTACTGTCCCAGTTCTGCAGATTTTCCACAAGTGGCCCTTGTCTAAAAGAAGTCTTCCAGCTAATCCTGCCTTGTACTGACCAAAGTTGGAGAAAGAGTTATTTAGCTGATGGGATTATACCGAGCACTGAGCATGTGGTACTCCCAACAAAGATAGTATAGAAGTAAGATGTCTCACTCTGGAGCTAAACCAGAGACATAAACACACAGGGTGAAAACAGGATCTGCAGCAAAGTGAGGTACAACAAAAATATGGTGTTTGAAAATAAAACCATGTAAACCTATTCTGGTACAACCTCAAAATATATTATGAACCTGAAAATGAGTGTAAGTAGTCTTCATCGGACCAACCCTCTCTTTCCTCAAAACTCAAGAAAATGCAAAATAAGGTAGAGAGAGAGGCTGCTATCTTAGGTTGTGGCCTTGGTTAATGGCTGATGAATCAAAGGATTTTCCCGGATGACTGGATGTAGTTTAGTCCTAATATTTGGAAGCCGGACATGTCAGACTATTTGTATAAAGAGGATTTCACAATTGTGTTTCAGCATGTAATATTCTTAAATCCATTAAACCTTTTGTGTTTTGTTTTTATTTGTAAATCCAGTACCAGAGGAAGAGGTCACAGTGCTATGTTGCAGCCAGATGAAGACCATCATGAATACCAGAGCTTGTATCAGAAGGGAGTACATTGCCATCTTCTTCTCTCTGGCTCTGGCTGTCTTCATTTATATCTTACATAAAGTGAACGTCCTGGGGGTAAGAACTTTGTTTTAGTGGGGCTGTTTGAAGTAGGGATCGACCAATGTTGTTTTGTTTTTGTAGGACTGATACCGATTATACGGTGGCCGGGAAGTGCAAAACAACATTACAAAGCCGGGAAGTGCAAAACAACATTACAAAGTCTGAAACACTTTTACAAAGATCGAGACAAATTTACATTTTAAAAAACA
>NC_048429.1:15795988-15828323 GCF_013103735.1 Etheostoma cragini
AAATGTAAATTTGTCTCGATCTTTGTAAAAGTGTTTCAGACTTTGTAATGTTGTTTTGCACTTCCCGGCCACCGTACGATTATTAGAAGTTTATTAAAAAACAATTGATATTTGGAACCGATATGCATTTACAGTGAAAATGAAAATCCATTTAAAAAACGAAGACTTTTGGAATGTAACGTAGTCCAACACAAAACTTTGCTACAACTATTACTATTTTTCAATTATTCGTTGTTGAAAGGCTGGGGTCTTGGGACCCGATGAACACGTAGCTGCGTAGCAAAAGCGTCTCTGCAGGTACCAGCAGGCCTTGGTGGGGAAATACCCCTGGATTACTGCAGTTTTACGTAATGCAAACAAAGCATTTAGCAATGGATGGGGGCGGGGTCAGGTGTCAGGATTACATATAATTAAAAGCACAAGCCACACAACAGATGGGCAAGCATTGCGTGGCATCTCCATATTAGTGTGTGTGTGTGTGTGTGTGTGCAAGTGGGCAAATTAGAGGTAAATTGTAAAGCGCTTTGTCCTGTGAGGTAGATAAGCACTATAGAGATGCAGTCCATTTACCGTGAGAGTCACTGATGTTTTTTACCTCTGTGTGGTTTAATCTTATTTGAATGCCATGAAAATCTTCCACTGTGGTGTCAAACCACCAGGGGTGAACCGGCCTCTATAGTGCTTCTCGGCCACGAAACAGAGCTCAAAAAATGAATCCCAGATTGCAACAGGGGGTTGACATTAATCATTGCATCGATGCATTGCGTTGCTGACATAGACGATTCTGCATTGATGCAGTGACAGACCATAACTTATTACTGCCTTCTCATGTTACTTGTTGATTTTCCGGTCGCTGTTTCTTTCTGTTGTTGCCTTTTTTGTATTATGTCTGCTGTGTGTGTGTGTGCGTGTGCGTGTGCGTGTGTGTGTGTGTGTGTGTGTGTGTGTGTGTGTGTGTGTGTGTGTGTGTGTGTGTGTGAAAGGGGGGGTTGACGCATCATGATACATTGCGATATGGATTCAAATAATTGACAGGATATTAGTAACTGAATCGTGGCCCTAGGTTTCCACCCCTAGAATGCACAAATACAAACCTTTCAAGATTTTTGTTTGTGCCCCAGCATTTTGTCCATCAGTGTTTACAGAGGGGAAGTGCCCCAGGAAAAGTTTGAAGTTTGGGAAAGGCAGAAATTCCTGCAACTAACAGATCAATTGAAACAAAAAAATCATCCTTTTGGCCCTTTTGCTTCATTTAGTTAATTTGATTTCAGTGCATTTGATGGATGCATCTTCGTCACCATCTCTCTCTCAACCCCCTACCAGATTCAACATAAAGTGAACTCTATCATCAACCTGAGAGTTTCCACTGTCCCTGACGTTTATCGCGACTTCTGCACCTTTCAGCCACTGTCCCCTAACGACGCTCTGGAGGAACGCCTCCTACTGGACTCCATTGCTTGGCCTAAAACTCCACTTTTGCCAGCTCCTATTTCCCTGGAGAAGACCAGCGATCCAGCTCACAGCTCATTCACCATTCTCCCAAGAAGTGGAGGCGGACAGTGGAACATAGGGGACAAGCTGGAGGTTATGATCAAAATCTTTGACTTCCAGGGCCGTCCCAAGAAGTCTGGAGGGGACTTCTTGCTCGCCCGACTGCACAACCCTAAGCTTTGTGCAGGTGTGGTTGGGCAAGTGGTGGATCATCTAAATGGCATCTACTCTGCTGTATTCTCTTTACCCTGGGAAGGAGATGCACAGGTTGAGGTAATGTTATAATTTTAAATGAGGTTATGTTGTAGGGATATTTCTTTATTCTTGTTCTTCTTGTATGTCATCTTTAACTATGGACTGTAAAAATAGTGGACGGTTCATGGACTGCCGTTTTAAAGTCAGGAGTTTTTGGCGGTCGCCATTTGGTATTTTAGAGCCAGAAGTGACCATATTTGGCCATAAGGGCGGAGCTGGGGAGAGTTACCTGTTGAACACTGAGCTGTATAAATAAGCTGGATACATGGTTAAACGCTACATGCTCACCAGTGTATCCCTGTGTGTACTTCGTCTGCAGCAATCCCACCAATTGATCCCAAGGCGTCTCAGTTGGAGAGGAAATGTAAACATATTCTTTGTAAAACATGACAATCATCCACCAAAAGACCCAAGCAGGCCTGGGTTGTTGCAAATTTTCTTCAAAACTTGAATTTGAACATTTCCAGGTTGTTGTTGTTTACCACTTGCCTATTAACTTTAAGTTCTAGGATGGCACATGTGCAGTTTGTAATAACAGTTGTCCACTTAAAATTCTGAGACCGTTTGGAGACAAAAGCAGTGTCTCATTTCTAGTCACGAATAGTAGATATTTAGTAAAACTCTCTATTCAATCAGGTGACGCTGGTTCACTCTAGTGAAGCTGTCACAGTGCTGGACAGGCTGACCAGTGAACAGCCTGACAGGATTTACTTCCAGAGCCTCTTCCGCTCTGGCTCAATCTCTGAAAGTACCATCTGTAATGTCTGCCTACGTCCAACAAAGCAGCCGCTGTGCAACTACACTGACCTCCGTACAGGCGAGCCTTGGTTCTGCTACAAGCCAAAGAAGCTGAGCTGTGATGCCAGGATCAACCACGCAATGAAGAACTACAAACAAAGCCTCAGGGCTAACGAGGAGAAGCTCTTTCAAAGGTGAGGGAGCAGAGAGACAGGACTGACTCTAAAGTTTGTAATTACCGGCAGTTAAGACTAAATCTAAAGCTCTTTTAAGTTTTAAAGAACAAATCAAACTAAGCAGTCTTGACTTTCATTAAGAAAAGTTATTCATTTATGGGTCATTGTCAATGTATATATCTTATATGCGATTTGTCTTTCGGAAAACATTAAAGGTCCCATGGCATGAAAAATTCGATTTATGATGTTTTTCAACATTAATATGCATTCCCCCAGCCTACCTATGGTCCCCCGTGGCTAGAAATGGCAATAGGTGTAAACCGCGCCCTTGGTGTCCTGTTCTGCCTTTGAAAATATGAAAGCTCAGGAATCTTGCCCCTTGTGAGGTCATAAGGGGCAAGGTAAACCTCCCCTTCCTCTGCTTTGCCCGCCCAGAGAATTTGGCTCATCCATGAGAGAGAGACATCACGGCTTTCAAACGAGCCAAGCGGCAGTTGATCAAGCCCCACTTTTCTCCTCCTCAAAACGCTACAGACACAGAAATGGCACTTACTAAGGAAAGCTGGCTCTAGTGACTGTAATTCTGCACCAAGGCTGAATTTTGGGAAAGAGACTTCAGATACAGTATAAGGGGACCACTAAGGTCTAAGTAAAAGAGACTTCAGATACAGTATTAGCGGACCACTAAGGTCTCTATAAAAGAGACTTCAGATACAGTATTAGGGGACCACTAAGGTCCACATAAAGAGACTTCAGATACAGTATTAGGGGACCACTAAGGTCTATATAAAAGAGACTTCAGATACAGTATTAGGGTACCACTAAGCAGGGGCGGATTTAGTCATTTTGAGGCCTAAGGCAAACACAGGCTTGGGGCCCTCCACAACCCATGTTCTCCCCCTTTTCAGTCCTTATTTATCTGACTAAGACGTGCTCTCTGTCTGACAGCTGTTTTGGCCAGAGTGCTGGATCATCTTCAATCATAACACATTGTTTAGGGTGACTGCTACTCACGGGGTCTAGTTGCTGAGTATTATGTGTGTCACCATCTTCGCCATTGCCATAGTTATCATCATGGACAGTGAAAGCAGCAGTTCCGTAACCATCTCCATTCTAAGGGTCCTGTAAGGTTGTCTTGTATGTAGCCCCCGCATCGCTAGAGCAACCTGGGCTGACACTACTCTTCATCAGCGTTAGCATTGCTAGCGCAACCTGGGCTGACGCTGCCGGTGGGTAGCTCCTCTTCATCAGTGTTAGCATTGCTAGCGCAACCTGGGCTGACGCTGCCGGTGGGTAGCTCTTTATCAGTGTTAGCATTGCTAGCGCAAGCACCTGCTTCTTGCTGCTCTTTAGTAACGTTAATGTTAGTGTTGTCAGTAGCCGTCGTGAAAAAGGTTGTCACCTTTGGAAGTTTTGCTAAAATCGTTCTGCTTTCGTCCTTTTTTCAGAACCACTTCGGTAGCTTCGCTTCATTTTTCAACCGTCTGTAGCCTCGAGTTTAGGTCATGCGGAGCTGTTTGTTTACAAACACACGCAGATGCACAGTAGGATAATGGAATAGTCCAATGTAGTGGGGACTGGGGGGAGTTTCTCATCACGAATTAAACGATTGGATAGCACTTTGGCGTAGCAATTTTTAGAGATATAATTAATTGGTGAAAAGTAAGACAACAAATTGTAACCATAAGTTTATGAGGCGTTTTAGGGGGCCCTTGGTAGCTTGGGGCCCAGGGCAATTGCCCACCTTTGCCTGATGGTAAGTCCTCCTCTGCCACTAAGGTCTATATAAAGAGACTTTACATACAGTATTAGAGGACCACTAAGGTCTACAAAAAAGAGACTTCAGACACAGTATTAGGGGACCACTAAGGTCTATATAAAAGAGACTTCAGATGCAGTATTAGGGGACCACTGAGGTCTATATAAAAGCATCCCCAGAACACCATGGCATGGGACCTTTAATTAATTCTTTGAATGAAGAGTTAGCAAACATGTTGGTTGTTTGCTAACATGTAAATGGTTATTTACATGTGGAGTAACAAAGTATTCCTTTGGAGTTGTGTTAATGGATACCAAGTATAATATTCATTCACCCTTTTATGGTACATGTCCAAATCCGACAATGTAACTGTATTGGCTGGGCGGCTGTGGCTCAGCGGTAGAGCGGTTGCCTGCCAATCTGAAGGTTGGTGGTTTGATCCCTGCCCCTGCAGTCATTGTCAAAGTGTCCTTGGGCAAGACACTGAACCCCGAGTTACCCCGGTGCTGCGCATCGGAGTGTGAATGTGTGTGAGTGTTTATCTGATGATCAGGTGGTACCTTGTACGGCAGCCCCGGCCACAGTGTGAATGTGTGTGAATGGTGAATGTTTCCTGTAAATGTAAAAGCGCTTTGAGCAGTTGTTAAGACTGGAAAAGCGCTATATAAATACACCACATTTACATTTATTCTAGAGACCACCTATTTAAATTGTATCTCTTAATTTGCATTCTGAATACGTAACGTCGGTACATGTATTCCGTTACTCCCCGACACTGGCTACACCACTCTATAAAGCTGAGAGGAATTGCAAAGACAGGTGATCATCATCTGTGGATTCCTCACTGCAAGTGACACAATACAGATTGTACATTATAGATTAACTGTAATGCAGTTTTTTCACATATAAGTGCTTGATTTTTTTTTTGTTTTACCTTCATGATTTTAAATGTTTGTCTTACTTTCTTGCCTGTATGTTAATGTTGTAATTTGTGTATAAAAGATATACCATTATTGTTTGCTCTTCTTTAGTGGTGTCAATTTGAAAGTCAACCTACAGGGTTTAGGACCAGCCAATGTCACCGTGTTGCCAAAAAAGAAAGGTACATTTTTCAGCCATAATGGAAGTGGATAGATAGATAGATAGATAGATAGATAGATAGATAGATAGATAGATAGATAGATAGATAGATAGATAGATAGATAGATAGATACATAGATAGATAGATAGATAGTAAAGATAGATAGATATTTATTGATCCTAAAAAAATTGGAAATTATGGTGTTACAGTAGCAAAATTAGTCACACAGCACAGAAAATAAATATAAATGAAATACAAGGATACAATGTAATATACATGAAATACTAATAGGAATATAAATTAATGCTCATACAATCACTTTCAGTGGAATTGTCAATAATAAAAAACCTACCCTTATCCTGTAACTTCCTCCCAGGCCAATCACAGGTGAAGAGCAGCAGTGGGAAGTCTGGCCCTTCTGGCTATTACTACCAGGGTGTGTGGCAAGCACTAGGTGGCCACACAGTTCGCCAATTTAACAACTCTGCCATCAGTCAGTGTCTGAAAGGCAAGGGGGTCCACATGTATGGAGACTCCACCATCAGGCAGTGGTTTGAATACCTCAACGAAGCACTGCCAGGTAGCTGATTCACATGGATTTATGGCTGATTTTGTTGACACTGCAGCTGATTCTGTTGTTTCTGTAATACATTTAGATCTTAAACAATTTAACCTGCCCAGTCTGAAGCAAGTTGGACCTTTCATGGCCTTGGACTATGCAAACAACATCTTGGTGACGTTCCGCTGCCACGGTCCCCCTATTCGTTTTCCCAGCATCCCAACCAGCGAGCTTCGCTACATTGCCAATGAAATGGATGGCTTAACTGGAGGCACCAATACTGTCGTAGTTTTCGGCATCTGGTCTCATTTCAGCACTTTTCCCATGGAGGTCTACATCCGGCGGCTGCAGAGCATCCGCAGGGCGGTGGTGCGGCTGCTAGACAGGGCCCCCGGCACGCTGGTTGTCATCCGGACCGCCAACCCCAAAGCCTTGATGCTTTATGAGACAATAACCAACAGCGACTGGTATTCACTGCAGCGTGACAAGGTGCTCAGAGCCATGTTCAAAGGGCTGAACGTTCATCTTATCGATGCCTGGGAGATGGTTCTTGCCCACCACTTGCCGCACAGCCTCCACCCACAACCTCCCATTATTAAGACTATGATGGACCTTCTCTTTTCCTACATATGCCCTAAAAATGGTGGCTAGATGCGTGTTTGTTGGAGTTTCAAGTCATGCAGGTGTTGGGTATCACAAATAACCACTGTTGAATGATCACAATTAACACATGCTGTACAATTGTAGGGTTTTTGTAAATAACATCACAGAGTACGGCCTAGACATGGATGAGATAACTGTTGTTGTGATCTGTGGGTGATGGGTAATCCAAAAAATGGGATTGTCAAGCAGCATTTTAAGAAATGCTGGAAACAAAAGCAAAGATCTACAAATGCCAATTTGTGGTAATGGGCTGGCAATGGGCTAGACTACTATGGACTATTTCTTTGCTCGGCACAGAGACTTCCTGATGTCTCCGCTGGTTGCCTGGATTGCTTACAATGATTGTGGCTGTCAATCAAGGTTCTAGTGAGTTTAATAAAAAACATGTAAATCTGTCTCAAAATGACTCCGAGATGGTTTATACACGAGATACTGTTATCGGGCATGGCGGGAGTTTTTTTTGTCCATTCTATAATCAGTCAAGGGGGGATAAAACTGTAAGATGATTGCTTTTTAAGAAGCCTTAATAATATCTAACTTTATTTTAAACAGACACATATTTATAAAAACAAATTACAGTGCTCCTAAACGCTTTGATGCCCATATAAACTAGAGCATAAATAAAATACAATAAATATACTGTAAATAAATACAGTACAAGAAATATACTATGCAATTCCATACAATACATAAATGCAGCACAAAACTTGAAAAAATGTATGTTTAAAGTGCTTGTTGTGCTGTCTGATAGTCTGAGGTATAAAAAAGAGAGCATAGTTCAGGCACAGGAGGCCTTAGCCGCAACTAAAGAGAGCAACATGCACTCACTTGATGGGCACTATTGGGCTGCCTAGCCTACTCTTGGTTGCTTGGCAACAGTAAATGGAAATTTTACGGTGCTACTTTCAAGCTCGTCTTAAAAGTCAATACCACAACGATATTGTAGTGTTGATTATTGGTGCTTTTACTAAATATTTTCCCAATCAGATTTTCGATAAATAATCATCAGTAATGT
This sequence comes from Etheostoma cragini, assembly GCF_013103735.1. Classification (NCBI taxonomy): domain Eukaryota; kingdom Metazoa; phylum Chordata; class Actinopteri; order Perciformes; family Percidae; genus Etheostoma; species Etheostoma cragini. The sequence goes on from NC_048429.1 coordinate 15,803,726, forward strand.
GGATATAAACATAGACAGTTAAAAAAATGGGCTAACAGACACCGTTGTTCTAGACGGAGACCAGTGAAGGATATTAGAAGCACTTTTCCGGTGATGGCTGAGTCTGAAAGTTGTAAGGTTTCTCAAATCAAAATCAATCAAATCAAATCTCAATCATTCCCAATCTGCAGAGAAGGAGAGGTATGTATATGTTAGGAGATACCATGAACACAGGCTAATTACTGCTAAGTAACATGCTAGTTAACATGGTAATTAAACCTAAATAGCTAATGTAGGTCCAAACTGTCTGCGAGCTTCTCCTGACAATACAGGGATTTGTCAACTGTACGACTGTAAGTCGCTTGGTCATGACACAATCTTTAGCCTATTTTTACAAAAAACTCTGCTTTGGAGCCATAACGTGAGATACAAGGTAATGGAGCCTTTTCTACATTGTCCTGTTTCTTTAGAAATAAACAACGGACAAAGAGAGTCTTTAAACGCTTCAGATGTAAGTTATTTGCTGTCAAAGTGATGTCAAAATGAATGACATCACTTGACATCATTGGGATGCTAACTGTGGGCCATGGCTTCATAGCATTAAAATGGCGCCGTGGGAGCCACGCTTAGAGAGAAGAGGCTTACCCGCCTGGGATATAGTGACTAACTGTGTAAAGGCAAATAATAAAACAATTACAACAGTCTGGTAAATTCAGAAAATGACATCACTTTACTTTAATCTAGCCTTTAAAACCAGGAAAAGACACCACTTATGTCATATTACAATATGACAACATCCATAATCTAAGACGATATCTAGTTTCATATCTCGATATCGGTTTAATATTCATTCATTGCCCAACTCTACTTCAAAGGTATTGTCAAGTAACAGGAACGATGTTTTTGGATTTAAAAGTATTTATTTCTTGATAAAAGTAACAAAATATGAGATTAAATGCCAAATGTATCAGATATACTGTATATAGAAATACTGTGGCGTTTTCTGCCATTTGTAATTATTTTCTTTGACTTGAGCAACCACTGAAACACGTCACGATGCTTTCACTCACTTTAAGTACATGTTTTTGTGTTAACTAAAATCTTGCTGAAGCTAGAGAAGGAAACACAAGACCTGTTGCCGGTCTAATCATTTTTCTGTTCTTTTCAGAACAACAATTTAACCCGGGGCCTGTTACATGTAGCCTACCCAGTACATTTTAACGGCCATATTAAAGCTCCAGATTATGCTTATTTGCAGGTTCATAATTAGGGTTTTTCTCAAATTGCTGTGAGCTGGACTGAGCTATCTCACAGTGAATTGAAAATAATTTTTTTGACAAATCAGTTGTAGACATTTTGTCCAATCGTTACAAAGCTCGCAGGATGTGTTTTATAATGACGTTGGATCACATATGTTATGTTACATACTTTGAAGTCGCTATTGAGAAAAAAGGTTTGAACCCGTGAATCTCCGCTTGTGGCTATATTTGAAGTTTGAGGTTGCACCACAATAGGTTTCCATAGTTGTATTTTTAAAAAACACCATATTTTTGTTGTACCGCACATTGCTGCAAATCCTGTTTTCACCCTGTGTGTTTGGTCTCTGTTTTAGCTACAGAGTGAGACATGCATTTCTATACTATCTTTGTTGGGAGTCGCACATGCTCAGTAGCTAGGTAAGATCCCATCAGCTAGATAACTCTTTCTCCAACTTTGGTCGGTCCAAGGCGGGATTAGCTGGGAGACTTCTTGTTCTGGGGAAAGGCAGCTTGACATTGTTTAGAGCACCTGTAAGGGATACTTTAATGGTGACCTCATAGACCATTTAACATGTCTTCCTGGCGCAAAGAAATTAGGAGAATATTTAATTTAATTTTGAATGTATACTGTTTATTGATCCCCAGTTGGAAAATTACAATTTACACTCTGCTTTGTTAGTAATCACTACACACAGGTTTAAAATACACACACATGCTCAGGACCTATTCACGCACAAACGGAGAGATATCGGAGTGGTTCCCAACCCAACTCCCTACGGACTGAGCTACTGCCACCCCCGCCCCAATATCAATCTAAGTGTTATTGTCACCAGTATCTAAAACAAAAACAAAAATTGATTTGCATTTAAAATCAATTTTTCATCTTTAAAATGGATTAAACGTACTGCCGTGCTACAACAAAAGCTCGTAATGTGGCTTCTCTCAGACAGACTTGATCATCATTCTGGTGGCCTTCAAGGAGTACTGCACAGTCTCATTCCAGGTGTGCCAGTAGAGGCCTGATGCCCAACCGATGTGGTCCCCGGCAGGATGCCAGTCGCCGTTCAGACTGGCAGAGCCACACCTGCTGTACCACCAACTCCCGCCGTTTGAATTAGTGCATTTTGTTTCAGCGATGTCACCAAAGATGCATGGGGAGCAGCCGTCATTGTCACGGTCGGGGGTGCTGAAGCCGTAGCCATTCTGGTCGATGCCCGAATAGGCACCACGGATGGCATCACCTTTTGTACGAAATTGGAGAAAAAAATTAAAGGAAGTTTAGAATGTAGAAATCAGCGTGTGTCTTTAAAATGTAAAGGTTTCTGAACAATGGCCACTGTGACCACAGGTGGCAGTTACGAGATGATGGCTCCTTGAATTGTCCATCATTTTTAAATGAGTCATGAAGTCAGTGAGCCTAATTAGGAACTATCCAATTGCAAATATTTTGACTTTGATATTTGATATAGCGATTGCGATGTGATTCACAATATTGTAGTGCTCATTTTTGTTTCATTATTCTCATTTTCAATAAAAACATAAAAATTAAAAATGATTATAGTGGGATTCACGCGAGGATCCTGAACCAAACAGCACCACAATACTACCATGGAAATCCAGAGTTCTCGCGAGAGCACAATCCGAATTTGCTTAGCAAGTTACTCTGGCATTGAGTAATGCTGCTCATTCACCATACCCTTGTAGCAAAGCTGCACCAATCAAATCGGTGTATGTGATATAAGCGGGGCCAGAGGCAAGCTGCACCAATCACATCGGTGTATCTGATGTAGGCGGGGCCAGAGCTGAGCTGCACCAATCACATCAGTGTATCTGATACGGGCTGGATATAGGCGGGGCCAGAGGCAAGCTACACAAATCACATCGGTGTATCTGATATAGGCGGGGCCAGAGGTGAGCTGCACCAATCACATCGGTGTATCTGATATAGGCCGGGCCAGAGGCGAGCTGCACCATCACATCAGTGTATCTAATATAGGGGGAGCCAGAGCTGAGCTACACCAATCACATCGGTGTATCTGATATAGGCGGGGCCAGAGCCGGGCTGCACCAATCACATTGGTGTGTCTGATATAGGCGGGCCAGACATAGACATATAAAGAGTAGACGCTGCATTGGCAGGCTGAGCACGAGAAATCCAGCCGCCATCTTGGACCAGTCATACTCGTTACTTAGCAGCAGAAGATACAAGATGCCAGAGCACTGTGCAGCATATTCCTGCTCAGATTGGCGGATTTTTTTTAATCTTATCTCTTTAACTCTTGTTCTGTAAATCATTTTGTATCTGTGTTTTGAAAATTGCTACATAAGTACCTACGTACTTAAGTTTCGCGAGTAGGCTACATATATTATATAGCCATTTCAATAGCAATGTGCTTGAGTACAAAGTCAACACAACATAAAAGAGGTGGATCTGTCCAAATATTTATGTAATTAGAGCTGAGACAACTGGTCATTTATTGAATATATTGAAAGGTGCGATAAGTATGCAATATTTAGTTTATTTTGTGGAGCTGTCCTGTTAACTTTATTTAAGTATTTTATACTGTCCAACCTGTAGAACCCGTCCTGTTCTGTACACATGGTCCTTAGTTATTTATATTATAACTTTATTTATATATTTATACTGCCCAACCAGTAGAACCCGTCCTGTTCTGTAGACATGGTCCTTATTTATATATTCATGTTGGACTAGTCCAACATGACTGTCAGTTGAAATAAACCTTTTGTTGTAAGAAAACTTGTTTAATTTGTTATGAATCCATTTTGTAACTTTACCTATGTTTAAAAACATCGGAATTCATACCGATGTTGCAATATAACATTCTGTCAATGTCGTGCAACCCTGTGTATGTGTGTGTATGTGTATGTGTGTGTGAGAGAGAGAAAAAGACAAATATAAAAAGCTTCAAGTAGACTCTAATATAATTATATTGTTTCTTGAACTTAAATATCTGAATTTACGGTCACTATCTGTTTCTTCTTCCCTATCATATTTATATTGTGTGATTTGCAAAATACCTATTATAGCCGTCATCACATATGTGATGTAGGTATTTTGCAAATGCCTATCATTTACAAATGATCGCTACACGGGGACTGTCCCCTAAATCCGAGGACGTCTGGTCACCCTAGACCAGACATCCTCGGATTTAGGGGACAGTCCCCGTTTTTGGTTCTCTTCCCTGTCTAAATACAGAAGGGAAAAAAACTACCTCTGTCCCTGTTCTGTTTTTAAAGACACAACATTAGATTTTTCAATCAGATTGATAGTCAAACTGGAAATGTCCCAGTTTTTCTCCTTTTTTGGGGATTATGTTCCCAGTTTTGATCTCAGACGTCTGGTGAATTTATACCATATCAGAATATTCTTTGCCAGATTAATTAAACGCGCTGATAGCTCATTGCACCTGCCAAACACATTACACTGAGTGGAGCAGGTGACCGGTCCAAGATGGCGGCACCACGGCTCGTCCAATAGGCAGTACCGGTCGATGCGGCGTCTACTCTTTATATGTCTATGGGGCCACTAGCTAAACAGATGAGGACAGTTTAATCTACTGGTAGCCAAGCGTACGGGCCTCTGGATACATCACCCCGTGTGTTGTTGTGATTGGTCGTAGTGTCATCCTACTGCGTGCAGTCAGATTTTCAAATGCACGCTTGGTGCCGCCCCCACTCAATGCCAGAGCCTTAATCTTAGACAACCACAACACTTAATTCAAAATGGTTTGACACTTATTTTTCTTTTAACAGATATTTCCCCCCCTTGTGATTTGAATATGTCTCTAGTCCATATTGCAATTTTGATAAAATTGCCATTATTGTGCCGCCCTAGAGCCTATTCAGTAATGTCAGTTATCCAAATATTTTTTTATTTTTTTATTTAACCTTTATTTAACCAGGAATGTCCCGTTGAGATTAAAAACCTCTTTTTCAAGGGAGTCCTGGCCAAGAGGCAAAACACAATGAATTACATTTATAAAAGTTATATAACACAGACCGTTAAAAACATTTACAATGTAAACAGGTCATTTCAGGTTCTCTCAATCTGGATTCAAAAGCATTTAAGGAAATAAGTTCAGATAATTTCAAGTCTTTTTGCAAAGAGTTCCATGCAGAAGGAGCGGAGTAGACAAAAGCCCTTTTTCCAAGATTTGTACGGGCAAATGGAACAAAGAGCAGAAAGTGATCATCTGATCGCAATGAATAGGAACCAACACTTCTCCATGTGATTAAACTACTGATATAAATATAAATATATCTGGCTTAAGTACGCCATCAAATTTTCAAACGTGATAATGGCGGGTGAGGATGCTGCAGCGGTTGTGATTGAACTGGTTAACACAGAACTACTCTTTACTGCTGTAATTTATACAGTTTTTTTTTTAATTACCAACCATACTGAAACCATAGTGAGAAAGCAGGCCGGTATATATTTTGCTGTAATGTCATGTCCGACGTGTGTAATTTGAGACACTACCCTGTCAAAATGTACACACTGTACACTGTACACTGTAGCACACTGTAGTGTACACAGTGAACTACATGTAAGGCTATCCAAATTGAGGCATTGCAAAGTAAGGCAGTAGTAAAACCCTGAGTGTAATACATTAAGGTGTATTTATCTTACTTACGGAATGGACTTTTCATTTGAAAGAAAAAAACTATTTTTGAAAAGTTGTATTGTCTCGCTTTAAAGGAGACCCCAGGAGAAGTAGTTGCCAAGGTGAAAACAATAAAACTTCCATCATTAAGTTGTGCTAACAGAATTGATGTTCTGAAATGTGTGCACTAAGCAGCTTTCCTCTACATTTATTAAACTGAGAAAACAAAAATAAGCGTGGCCAACCGTATTCAAAGCAGCATAGATGAAAGTAAAGCAAATGGGATAACATTTGTGTGTCCCTAAAAAGCGGAGAGAGATGGGGAACAAGTGAGATAAAGCTTAAAAGCAGCCGTTAGAAAAGCCTGCAGTACCTGCATTTCCTTGGTATTTCCCAACATGGAGTTTAAAAGCTGCTTGTTCATTGCCCAATCTGAAGTTTCTGTACTCAGCAAAAGCAGTGACATCTTTGTGGTCCCACAGGTCGACCCTCATGGTCCACTTCTTGGTCTTGTTCTTGGTCATAGAGAAAATTGTCTTCAGACCGAGCCAGTAGTCCTCTGAGGGAATCATCAGAGCACAAGCACGGGATTTAGGTATTTCTGATCATTTTTTTGCCTTGAGTTACTGAGTGAGTGTTGTGTCATTACTGCAGGGTGCAGGCCTTTAGGTCACCTGCATAGTTGGGCAGGAACTCAGGGACAGCTGAAAGTTTGGGCTTTCTTTTAGCTCACATTATGCTTCCCTCCAAAACTAGTTGGCGCCACTAATTTGCATACATTTCTGTGTGATAGAAAATGTGCATATTACCCTCAGAGTGTATATTAATTTAGTTCTAAAGCTGCTTTTTGTCAGCCATTCTCAAAGAAAGCATGTGAGAAAAGGGGCTTTTTCCAGCCAATGTCAATAAGAATAAACAATCTCTTTAATGTGACTGAAGGTCTCATATTGTTAAAAGCGAGATTTCCATGTCTTTTTTGATTGTAAGGCTGAGGTGCTAGATAAATACTGGGAAAGTATCTAAGCGCTCAATCTACAGAGAAATGCACACAGCCCGTATTCATAAATTGTGCCTTTAAACAAAATGTCAGGACTTCCGCATGGTTGTGATTTCACACTTGTTCTGTATAGAGGTAGAAAGTGTTACTACAGTGTCATTACAGTGCTCAGACCCAGAGAGTGCAGATGTGGAAGACCTCATAATGCTGACCAATAGGAGGAGGCTAGGCTTTTTTGGGGGGGGGGCTTAAAGAGATATGTGATAAAACAGAGCGTAGGCCTACATTTCTGCAGAATGTATGAGAAACATTAAAGCATGTAAATATGTTCTAGTAGATAATACAAATATAAACCTGATGATGAGCATAATATTAGACCTTTAACAAAGACCTTTCTGGGACTGTTATATTCACTGTGTGTGTGTGTGTGTGTGTGTGTGTGTGTGTGTGTGTGTGTGTGTGTGTAAGGCGTGTCACAGTCAAATTAGAATTTAGCCTGCACCCATCAACAAACAACCAAATAACAGCGTTTACTTACGTGTCAAGTTTCCGAAACCCTTTTTATATGCAGCCCATTTCCTGTTGAAGGAAACTGCTCCGCCACTGCGCCTCTGAAACACCGTCCAGCCTCCATCTGGCCGCATCTCACAGTACACCTGAGCAGTAGAAATGATCAGAGGCTTTTCACACACTCCCTAAAGATAAGGCACAGCACTTTGGAAAAGACCACATTATGTGTTAGATAAACAAGAGGACTACATGCTCTAGTTTATTTTTCTTTCCAAAATCTTTCTTAGGTCTGTTTATTGATTTCAGTCAGCTTATCATTTTCAGTGAATTTATATTCTTTATTGATTAAAAAATACCTTGGTCCAAACGGGGACTTGAACTAGCTAACTCCCCACGGACTGAGCTACCGCCACCCAAACTATGCATATGATTTAAGTGAAAAAATGTAAGTACTACATTTTAAGATTCAGGACCGACACTGCACCAATTCTGCCGCCACGGTATCAGAAATAGGGCTGTACAAAAGGCCATCTATCAGCAGTGATTGTCACAGCGCATGTCGGAGAATAGCACGGACATGCGCTTCCCAATGTGGGCAGACACAGGCGCTTTATTATTTAGGTGCTTTATTACATATGCTACAGTGACACTGCATTAGGATGATGTAAACAATAGGGGGTGTATTGTTATTATTTGCCATATATTTAATTCCTATGCATTGTGTTTTGAAGCCTTTACAATCTTGTTTATTTCTTTGCAGAACCACAAATATACACACACACAAACAACAATACCAAAGCTACCCACGCCCATGTTTGTACTGTTGCTCAATCTAAATAAAGCATCAACAGAGAGAAGTTGTCTCCGCCCCTATTTTAACGGACACACCTGAGGCCAAGTTGGAAACCAGAATCAGCTACAGTGAAGTTTAAAATACAGTCCTATTCTAGCCATCACTAACAGTAATATAATTTAAATTGGAAATAGTATACACGTAGTCATTTGGGTTTTGGTTTCCCTATGCATAATTAATTTTGCAGACCTGATGTAGATATGAGGTGCCCTTTAGTTCCTAAAATATTCCTCCTTGTGTGTGAATAGATAAATAAATGAACAAATATATTTGTTTGTGTTGCAGCGAAGTTTCAGTTATTGCCCCCACTGCTAAAAAAAAAATCCTAAAGGAAACACTGTAAAAGCAAAGCTTGTACTTGTTTGTACTTTGTACATAACATGTCAGGAGTCTGTTAATGTACCTTAAATGGGATGTCGACTCCTTTAGGCTGGATTACATAAATGCCACTGGATGCTTGTGGCTCGAGAGCCTTTATCTGTGTGCAGTCTGTTCCTGAGGTTAGCAAAACAAGAAATGAATCTGAATACATAAATAGAACAGATAGTGCCTCAAACCTTCCATAAGTTGTACATTACACAAAATTGTAAGTGTATTATAAGCAATAATAACATTGGCTGTACCATGGGAAGAACGTACATTCTTGCGTTTCTAGAAATACAACAGAAAAAAACACTGTTTTAAAAATTAGACTTTAAAATACAGACATTAGAGCCAGAGCTGGAGAATACAGTTAATTTGTTCTGGTCAAAATATTAAAGATAATAGTGTGGGAAGACATTAGAGAGAGGACAGGTTATGTAGTTTTTATTACCTTAGTCTGTTCTGTGCAGTTCAAGAGAAATATCAAAATAATCACACCCCAGTACCCAACCAGACTCTTCATTTTTGACCTGAGTTTGAAAGTGACACGTTAGCCTTAATGGATATCTTTTAAAACCTTTCATAAAGACATCTTTTAGTCAACATGCACAACAGTGTTAGGTCATTGAATGATAAATGAAGAAAACCACAGTTTAAGAAATCAGACATTTCTGTTGTCATTCTCTTTCACAAGACTAAGGGTAAAACACCAATGCAGAGTCAATGTGAATGTAATCATTCTTTCTAACACTTACCTCTGTGTTGGATGAACCTTGAATGTCAGCTCAAATGCCACAACAACCCCTTTTCCCACTGAAAAGGGAGCAAAGTCTTTACAACACACCCAGTGGTCTTATTTCCCCTATTCCTCTGTACAACTCACCCAGTGATCTTATTTCCCCTGATCCTCTGAAGTAACTTCTGTTTGTACAAAGTGTGTCACACAGCTTTCACAACTGTGTCATTTAAACTCTGCTGCACTAAAACATTCCCAGCAGTGTTTACAGGCTCATTTCTCTGACCTTTCCCATCTTGTTACACCTGAAACAACAAGGCAAACAACATTCTGAGGCTGAGTCAAACAAGAAAAGCCTGTTACAGGGACACGTACACACTTTCCCCTCATGCCTGTTAGTTAGCATGGGATAAAAAAACGTACGCCCTTCTTTTGAATTTGTTGCCGTGAGTTGAATTGAAATTTTGACATTTGTGGTTCACAGAGGACGGATCCTACTGACTTTGTTAACTCTGACTCTCGGGAGTCACTAGATGGTAACCCAAGATTTGTGAAGGATCTTGCGTGATAGTTAAGGTTAGTCATAGACCTCAAGTGGTTGAGTTTAGTATAGGTTGTTGTAAAGTGTCTTGCAAGAGGTTTTGCAAATCTAGGGTTATCCTTTGGACAGCATCTGTACTCTTGTATCGGCAGGTGGTCTACATTTTTAGTGAAATGTCTTGTTATTCCTGGTGCCCAGAGGATAACTCTCTTTTGTTATTTTCGATCCCCTAAAAGTTCATATAGTGCCACCAGCAGGTCAAACTTTTCTCACCTGTCAAAGTGTGTCCAATAAGACATTTTTCCCCACTAGCCCCCCGGGCCAGTAGATCAGGGTTTTACTGGCCCTTTGTATATTTTAACTGGCCTGGACAAAAAGAGGGGAAGAAACATTTTTCCAAAGTATTAATTTACTAATTGAATATTCATTGTAAGGTTTCATCCAAACAACTGCTACAAATATGAGTTCAGTAAATTTAGTTGGATTTGCACTCTAATAGTTAGTAGTTGTTATACAGTAATGCCTGTTTTAACTTGTGTAGAAAGGCCAGAGTGAGGCTGTAGTTTCACTGTGTCTTTGTAAACTTCCAATGTCAAGGATTGTCTTCATGAATAAATAGCTAATAAAAAAAAAGAGTAATCATTGATAACTTTTGTGGAATGGTTTTTGTATGTATGGCATTATTCTCAAAATATGTAACATGGCTAATTTGCCATATTGTTTTGAAGAGAAGACATGCTTATAAAGTGAATATCTATTTTAAGTAAAATTGGGTTATTTAAACAACACCCATCTGGTAACAAGTGTGTTTCCTCTGTGTGTTTATGTTGGAGTAAACTGAATAATCACTAGCTAGGTTTACTGGGCTATTTAAAGCCTTCATATTGAAATGATTGTACAATTTCCAACCATAGACCATATATATATTACTAGACCATAGACCATATATACTGTATATATTACTATTAACGGTCTATGTTTCGAACAGCATTTGCACGCACTGGGGAAGCTTACTTTGCGGTTGGCTAACGTTAGCTATGATTGTTATCGCACCTCGTGGTCCCTCAGCTTGACTCCCAGTCTCTAGGAGACCACTTCGTCGGGAGGAAAGCAAACAGCAGCTGGAAGTGAGATAAAGTTGCGGCTGGCTGTCCACTGGAGGGACCGTGACATACACAAATATTATTAGCTAGCTTCCGGCAGCTCCGGTCTGGCAGTGTTTGAGTTTCTGCCGCCGCCAATGAAAGTCCAAAGCAACTGTTCAATTTCAATTCAATTTTATTTATAGTGTCAATTCATAACAAGAGTTATCTCAAGACACTTTACAGATAGAGCAGGTCTAGATCAGCCTCCAGAATTTACAAGGAACCAACAGTTCTAGCAGTTTCTTCCAGAGCAAGCAACAGTGCGACAGTGGCAAGGAAAAACTTCCTTTTGGGAAGAAACATCGGACAGACCCAGGCTCTTGATAGGCGCTGTCTGACGACCAATTGGGGTTAGAATGAAGAGTGGCGATAACAGTCCGAAAAAAAAGTAATTTGTAGTAGTTCTTTGTAGTAGTTTGTGGCACTGCAGGGCACTGTGCAGCATTACAAAGCACAGCAGGACGTAGCTGGGCACCGCAGATCGTGGCAGGATGTAACATGACATCGCAGAACGGAACGTGCAGCGGGACCATGGCGACAGCTGCAACCATGATTTTGGTGCCTCCCTGATCCGAGGAAACATGCTGGGGGAAAAAGAACATAAGGACTCTGGGGAATGACTCCCCAGAGCTAGGTTAGTAACAAGCATTTCTGGGACATAGATGCCCACAAAATGGGAAGATAGAAAAGATAGAGGAGAAAGGAGCTCAGTGTGTCGAAGGAAGTCCCCCAGGTGTCTAAAACTATTACAGCATAACTAAGAGAGACAGGGTAAAGAGAGGAGCCTGCTCAGGGTAGAACTCTCCCCAACCGGCTGTATGCCCTACCTCCCTAGTTTTATCTAGCCTGATAGCTGAACGCTCTGGCTCCCATTCTACTTTTAGAGACTCTAGGAACCATAAGTAACCCTGCATTCTGGGAGCGCAGTGCTCTGGTGGGGTAGTAAGGTACTATGAGCTCTTTGAGATAAGATGGTGCCTGACCATGAAGAGCTTTGTAGGTTAGAAGAAGGATTTTTAATTATATCCTGGAAGCCAATGCAGAGAAGCTAAAACAGGAGAGATGTGATCTCTTTTCCTGGTTCCTGTCAGGACACATGCTGCAGCATTCTGGATCAACTGAAGAGTCTTTATGGACTTTTTCGAGCAGCTTGATAATAGAGAATTGCATTAATCCAGCCTAGAAGTAAGAAATGCATGGTCTAAATTTTCTGCATCATTTTTCGACAGGATATACCTGATTTTTGCAATATTACGTAGGTGAAAAAAGGCGGTCCTTGAAACTTGCTTTATGTGAGAATTAAAGGTCATGTCCTGATCAAAGATAACTCCAAGATTCCTCACAGTGGTGCTGGAGGCCAGGGTGATGCCATCCAGAATAACTATCTCTTTGGATAATGCGTCACGTAGGTGCTTGGGCCCCAGAACAATAACTTCAGTTTTATCTGAGTTTAACATTAGAAAATTACAGGTCATCCAGGTTTTAATATCCTGAAGGCACTTTTGAAGGATTAATCGTTAACATGAACAAACTGAGATCAATCTGATAAATAAGACTTAAACCAGTTTAGAGCAGTTCCTTTAATGCCAATCAAATGTTCCAATCTCTGTAATGAGATATGATGGTCACTGGCATCAAATGCAGCACTAAGATCTAATAACAACAGTACAGAGATAAGTCCTTTGTCCGATGCAATTAGGAAGTCATTGGCAATTTTCACAAGTGCTGTCTCTGTGCTATGATTAACTCTAAATCCTGACTGAAAATCCTCAAATAAGCTGTTGCTATGCAGGAAGTCACACAGCTGTTTGGCGACTACTTTCTCAAGAATCTTAGAGAGAAATGGAAGGTTGGCTATAGGTCTATAGTCTAGATCAAGGTTGGGCTTTTTCAGAAGAGGTTTAATTACAGCTACGTTAAAGTACTGTGGTACATAGCCTGTTAATAAAGATTGATTATATCAATTTATTTATTTATATAGCGCTTTTCTAGTCTTAACGACTACTCAAATCGTTTTTACATCTTCACCGTTCACCATTCACACACATTCACAGACTATGGCCGAGGCTGCCACACAAGGTGCCACCCGCTCATCAGATAAACACTCACACACATTCATTTAGGTATACTTTAGTGTTTAGTGCTTCTATGTGCAGGTTGGAAGATTATAGATGGAAGTTTGCAATTGGCTGTTTAACAGAAACCTTTTTAATGAAAGATGCTACCAATTCACAACATTTTCCGTTGTCCATGTTTTCACATAATATATATTTTGTCCTCCATATTGGATTTAAAACAGAGACACTTAGACAACCTAAGTGAGAATTCAGAATTCTCTCTTTTTTTCTTGTTCATCACATTTCTTTCTCCAGCATTGCTGCCACCCTCTGTGATCATTTTCCTTCAATTCCCAAATGGACTTGCACTCAGAATTCGTCAATTCTTTCTGCACTAGCTGACCGAGAAATTAGTTCTTGCACGCCCTCCACTGTAGAAATAGTTACAGAGCAGTCATCTTCCTCCATCCCAAAACCTGGGTAGAGAGGCTCAGTGAAGTTGTTGAAGAACGTATGAAGGTGGCTGAGGGTCCCAAAGGAGACGCTGTAGAAGGACAGGGTGCCACCCGGCCAGTCCAGATACACTCCCACCTTGTGGGAGCGAGACAGAGGCGCTGGTATTTCCACATGCTGGTGGTCGTGTTGAGCGCTGTAGTGATCCTCAGAGCAGAACAGGCTCCAGGATTGATCTGTGATGCCAAACCCGCAAAGGTGAGAGCTTGCCCTCCGACGGATCCCCCGCATCGCCACGGCAACATCCACCCAGCGTCCTCGCCACTCCACCTCCCAGTAATGCCGTTTGGTGAGGCCTTGGTGACACAGCACCTGGGAGACGCTCTCGAACCTCTCGGGGTGATCTGGGTACTGCTGTCTCTCCCTGACCCACGTCCCTTGCTTTCCTCCGTTGTAGAGAAAGAGAGACCTGGCGGCTGTTTGGGGGTCCAACGTGATCGTACATGCATCTGTACAAAACAGACACGGGTTTTTCAGTATTCTCTTTTTCATCAATATTTTTATTTAATAACTGATCAGATCCAAGGCCACGTTAACCCAGTTGGAGGCCCCTGTGAAAAAATGAACTGAGGTTCCTGTTAACTTCTTTTTTCCGTCTAACACACCATGTAACAAAATTACCTGAAAACCAGAGGTGGGCCATCAGGGCCAGCAAAGCCTTCTCTGCTGACCAAAACATTGTCAGATCAGACATTCATGTATAAACAGTATATATATATGAATGTATTGATATAAATGCTACATATATATATATATATATATATATATATATATATATATATATATATATATATATATATATATATATTGCTTTGTTTTTTTTAACCAGGGCACCAGTTTTCAGATTACATTATGTGCTTACATAGTTGCAAAAGGGTTCTCCTTTGTTTTCTCAGTTACTTTTTTAAAATGATATCAGAATAGTAAACAGAATATGCCTTTGGGACATTGGATGAATGGTTTCTGCAATGAAGATTGCAGCCCGACCGATAAAGGATTTTTAAGGCCGATACCAATGCAAATATTTGGTTTATTTAATAATCTGATATGCCGATATATCGGCCGATTTATATATATATATTTTTTTTAAGTCCAGAATCGCGTTACAAAACATAAACAGATTTCCCTAACATTAGTTATTTGTAGTTATTTATGAGTTCTCACTTAAATAATATGATAATATTTAGTTTTATTGTCAGAGGACAACAGATCAGAGGAACATCAAAATAAGTTCTGATGAATAAAATGTAAAAAAAAATACAAACTTGAGATATGAAACTTAAAGTCCTTGAAGAGCGTTGCCAACAGGGACGTTGTAGAGCATCTTCTGGTGGAGAGTCTGTGCACCCACCGCTCATAACATGGTTGACAGTCATATTGTTTTTGAAACATTAATTTATTAGGATAATTTACTTGTCATTATAAATGATTCTGATGAATGAATTTTTGTTTTTGTAAATCGGCCATTAATATGACGATATGATACATAATGAAATGCCTAATTTCAACCAATATGTTGGTTGGGCTCTAATGTAGATATTGCATTAAAGATCAGCCCCCCACCTAGATCAGCTGGTATTCTGTCTATAATGTAGTGGTATGGAAATTTGTAAGTGAACCCAAACTTTTGACCGGTAGCGTACATACCTACATACATAGATACACACATAAATACTGTACACACACACACATACATACATACATACATACATACATACATACATACATACTTCCATACATACATACAGTACATACATAGATGCATACATAGATACATACAGTGCATACATACATACAAACATACATACATACATACAGTACATACATACATACATATAGTACATACATACATACATACATACATACATACATTTCTAACATAGATAGTCTTTAACCCACACTCAGTTGTAAATAGACTTCTAAACTGCCAACTGTTGGACAACTGATGTATCATGTCAAGCCAAAAACAAGTGGAAAGACAGAACGCTACACATTCATACGTGCACACAGTCATAACATAACTGAAACTACAACTGAACCCAGATGGGAAAATGATTCATAACAAAAAGAAACCATTTTTAGTAAATGGTTTTACTTTGTCAATTCAAAGACTCTTTGAAAGGCTCAGTTACATGTTGAAACAGAAATGTCTGCATGCATTATCTTTAATAATTAGAATCACTTAGTTGATAGAAAAGGAAACGTGGTAGGTAAGGTTTTGATTAAGTGTCTCTCTGGCAGGCTTTCAGCAGTGACCTTGCATGCTCTGAGCCTGAGCTGAGCCTGCTGCTGCCAACAACTACAAATAAAAGCTCTCTCGTCTCGTCTTCTGCCCACGTTACAGATTGTTGCTGTTTGGTGAATCGAAGTGATATAAATTAATAAAAATGCAGCACTTACAGTTTTTTAGTGTTGATTTCAGGTAGCACTCTGCATTATTGTCCACACTGTAGACAAGAGGATGTATTCATTATTAATGGACACATTATGATGATTTAGAATAAGTGACATTTGGCTTTCTAACCACATTCTACATAAAATATAGGCTATATTTTTTAGATTATTTTTGAGGGCTTTTCCCGTTATCATAATAGTGACAGCAGATGTAACAAACATCAATGGGGGGGGGGGGGGGGAGAGATAGGGGATGACATGCAGCAAAGGGCCACAAGTCGGATTCTAACCGCTGCAGGACTGAGTCAACATGGGGGAACGCTCGTACTTGGTGAGCTAGAGGCCACCCCATGGCTATATTTTACACAAATTTGAATTTTGATTGCATGGGCTGTCCATGGGAACAGGTTGCTGCTTTCTGGTCACTGCAGCTCATTGTGTGCTTTTGCTCTGAAACAAACTTTGCCGACAACCACATTACGCAGCAATAAAAGCTCCTATAAAGAGAACTTGATCATTAAATTAAACTTTAAACTTCATGTTGTCCTCGGGTCAAATTGACCAGTTATCCAATATCAGTGTTCTTTTTAATTACCCAAAACAACATGATTGATTCCACACTATACTCTGTGGCAAATACAAATTTCATTAAGTTTGGGGTGTGTTCAATTTTGGTTTTGAAATAGTATTGAGTAAAAGTTGACATTTTCCAATCTGGAACATACGTTCCGTTAATTTTGGTCTAAATAATTCCTAATTTCTGCTTTTCTAACTCAAACATTAGGTATAATTTCCTATAAATGAGGTTTAGTGACCATTAATTCCAAAAACAACTGTCAAACTAAAGTTAGTGTGTTAGTGTTACGTAGTGTTAAACGTCAAAACATTGAAAACAGTGTTGAAAAATGGGAAGAAAACGTCAGAAAAAGTTAAAAACATTGATAAAAAGCATCAACAAAAGTGTTGATTTTCAATTTAGATGGGGAGACAACACGAGGGTTGAACCACAAGACGTGTTGCTCATTTTAAGAAATACCAATTTAACAAGGAGAGATTTAAACCGAAAGCCACAAGGAATCCCAAAAGATACTAAATCCTTAGTAGATTGTTTTACCTGAATTTTTCAAGTTTACACAGCGAGTCGCTCAAATGAACAGAGATCAGCTTCACTCCGGAGTCCTGCACGTAGTTGTAGCTGAGGTCAAGCTGCTTCAGGTGAGAGGGGTTGGAGCTCAGCGCTGAAGCTAAAGACACGCAGCCTTTCTCTGTGACTCCGCAGAACGACAGCCTGGTGTGGAGGCAGGGTGTTCAAAATTGATCCAAAAACACAATAGTTGCCTTCTAAAAATAATCCTGAAAATCTCCACCCCTCTGTACTTTTTTATACTCAATTTCTAGTTTTTGAGTCGTATGATTATTCCAATAATTTACTGAACTTAAGTACAGATTATGTCACTTTGAACGTCAAGCCAGTTTACCTTAACGTCTCCAGTTTACAGCCCGGATTTGCCAGTCCAGGAGAGAGCCGCTTCACTTCAGAGTCCTGCAGGTCGTTCCCACTCAGATCAAGATCCTTAAGGTGAGAGGTGTCACAGCTGAGGACTGAGGCCAAATCTGCACCGCATTTCTGGAGATTGCACTCCTTTAACCTGCACATGAGGACATGGTTTGTGCTAGGGGTGTAACAATGCATCAGTCTGGATCAATATATTGCTTCAGTCCTCAGCGATCCTTTGTTATTGATTCAAAGTGAAAATATCGATACATATTGTCATCTTCAGGATGCGCCTTTATTTTGATATTCCCACTTTTTAAATATACAAATTCAATTATTTTTAAAAGACGAGTTTGTTAATTTAAATGTCTGACAATCTTAGTGATGAACTTGCCAAATATTTGCAGTTGCTTTTTAAAAATATACTGAATATACAGTAAATGTAACTTGTTGTGTTAAATGGGCTTTTGTATCGTCTCGACTTTGTGGTATCAGTATTGTATCTTTGACCAAAGCTTTTATGTATGAATCATAACAGAATGTGTGATTTACACCCTTAGTTTGTTCCAAGGTGGCAAGTATAAAATCACTTTGCATGAGCTGAACAGTTTTTTTTTCTACTTGAAGTGCCATGTATCGCTTGAAAAGAAAAGGAAAGGGCATGTAGAACTGTTGTTTCACTGAATGTATTATTTGTTGTGTTCACTGAACCTACATGACCTGACCTTAGTGTTTCCAGTTTACAGTGTGAACTTCTTAGTCCAGCACAGAGCAGCTGAATGCCTGGACCCTGCAGGTTGTTTCCACTCAGGTCCAGCTCTCTGATGGAGGTAGAGTCAGAGGTCAGAGCAGAGCCAATGTGACTGCAGCATTTCTGTGTAAGGCCACACCAGCTGAGCCTGACAGGGGAAGGGAATTTCAAATGAAGGTACAGCACATTACAACTACAGATGCATATTCGAAAATAATAGTGTAGGTAGGACAACCAAAGTCATGATCATCATTTGAAAGGATTGCACTGACCGTAGTGTTTCCAGTCCACAGTTTGGACTCCTCAGTCCAGCAGTAAGTAGAGATACACCAGAATCCTTCAGGTTGTTGTTGCTTAGGTCAAGAGATTTCAGGTGCAATGTGCCAGAACTCAAAACTGTAGCCAATTTTGCACAGCAGTTCTCTTTCAGCTTGCACTGGTTGAACCTGCAAAAGAGTGTACATCAAAACAGCAGGGGTTTCTTTTGCATAAAAACATGATTAAGTGATTTAGGTTTGTCAGCAAGAAGACGGTCTAACCTCACTGTTTGTAGTTTGCAGTGGCGGCTGCAGAGTCCTGCGCACAGAGCTTTCACTCCTGCTTCCTGGAAGTTATTACCACTCAGGTCCAGTTCTCTGAGTTGGGTAGACTCTGTGCTGAGAGCAACAGCCAGTAATTCACAGCAGTCTCCTTCCAGTTTACATTTATGTAATCTGAAAAAGGAGGGGAAAAAGCTCTTTTGATAATCTGACCTAAAAAGTAGCAAGCAGATTGTGTAGAATCCAATAGAAATGTGACCGCAAAAAGCAGTAAACCTAAACCAACTGAAGTCTTTCACCACAAGATGTAGTTGCTTTTTTTTGCAGGGTTGTATTGTGCCATTTTTGGTTTCTAAAAGACTGCTAGCAATTTTTTACGGACCTTAAACTCCTCAGTTTACAGTGTGGGCTCCCTAATCCAACAGAAAGCAGCTTCACCCCAGAATCCTTCAGGTTGTTGTCACTCAGGTCCAGCTCTGTGAGGTGAGAGGAGGTCGAGCTCAGCACGGAGGCCAAATCGTTACAGCAGTTCTCTGTGAGGTTGCAATTATTTAGCCTAAAAACAAACACAAACAACCCATTTCTTTCATTAAGGAGGATCAGGCCAAGGTCCAAGAAAAACTGCAGTATTACATAGACATTACATTTGATTGCGGCTGCAGAGCAACTAAAAGCAACATACTGTTATCATGTGAGCTCACAGAGCACGTTTGGAGGAAGTAATGACAGTCAGCAGCTTCACTACCCCTTCTTCTGATCTTATGTACTTCTTCAAATCAAAATCTTCCTCTGTGGCCTCTGATGTCATAAGTTCAAAAGTGAGAGCGGACCACTGGACCAGAGACAGCTTTTTGGCATCAAGTCTCCCAGAACTCACAAAGCTCTGGATCTCCTGCACCAAAGACTCCTCTTTGAGCTCACTCAGGCAGTGGAAGAGATTGAGCTTGGACTCTGGATCCTCTTTTATATTCTCTTTGATAAATTGGACGGTTCTCTCCACATCCTCTTTTCCTTCATCTCCCAAAGACAATATCCTACCCAGGAGCTCCTGGTTCGGCTTCAGCGACAGTCCCAGCAGAAAGCGAAGGAAGAGGTCCCAGCGGCCGTCTGGACTCTCCAAGGCTTTTTCGATGGCAGTCTTGTGAAAACTGAACTCAGACTTGGGGAGCCATCTTGTAGACACCCTTTTCAGGTATCCAAGAAGAACATTTTCCTTTCTTTGCATGTAGGAATAACGGACATACACAGCTGCAAGAAACTCCTGGATGGTTAAATGTACAAAGCTAAAAACTTCTCTCCTCCTTTGGCCCTCCATCACAAACAGCTCGGTGCAAACTCCTGAGTAGATGGTGGCCTCTTTGACATCCATGCCGCACTCTTTCAAGTCAGCCTCGTAAAAGATCAGTTTGCCTTTCTCCAGTTGGCGGAATGCCAGCTCCGCTAGCTTCAAGACAACATTGTTGCTTGACATTGGGTAGTGCCCTTCTACCATCCGGTCTGTCTGGCAGAGAAGGAGATACGCATACATCTCGGTCAGGGTGTTGGGCATGCCTCCTGTCACATTGTCGTGCAAACGTTTCTTCATTACGGTGACTGTTATCCAGCAAAAAACTGGTATCTGACACATTATGTCAAGGCTTCTTGATGACTTTACGTGGTTGATGATCCTGATGGCGAGGTTATCATCGTGCAAACGCTTCCTAAAGTATTCCTCCCTCTGTTCCTTTGCGAAGCCCGTCACCTCCGTCCATCGGTGGATGTGTTTTCGAGGGATTCGGCTTGCTGCCGCAGGTCTAGACGTGATCCAGATGAGAGCGTTGTGAAGCAGATCTCCAGTGATGAGGTTGGTGATTAGCACATCTAGAGAAGCCGGCTCCGTCTCATCTCTTAAAACCTTGTTGTGCTTGAAGTCCAAGGGCAGGAGAGTTTCGTCCAGGCCGTCAAAGATGAAGAGGACTTTGCATTCTTTTCCCAGCTTCTCGAGAGGTTTAATCTCAGGGAACAACTGATGGAGCAGCTGCATCAGACTGTAGTCTTTCTCGCCGATGTTTGGATTCAGTTCACGGAAAGGAAGCGGGAAGAGGAAGGTTATGTCCTGAGATTCCTTGCCTTCAGCCCAGTTTAGGGTAAACTTTTGAACGCAGACAGTTTTACCCACTCCAGGTATACCCTGGGTAAGAACAGTTCTAATTCGCTTCTCTTGGTTGGGCATTGGTTTGAAAATGTTGCTAGCTTTAATGGATGTTTCTTCTGTCCTCACATTGTTGGACCTCTGCTGTCTGACCTCATGCTCATTGCTTAAGCCTCCCCAGGCTCCTTCAATCAAGCGCAGTTCGGCATAGATTTTGTTCAGGTAGACGGTGTCTCCTTCATCTGCATTCCCCTCGTAAATGTTTTGGTACTTTCTCATCATGGTGGATCTCAGTGTTTCTTCTATTGCTTGGCGGTCAATTTCTGTTCAAATAATAAATAAAACATTCTATTTTAGTTTTTGTAAAGTTCAACCTTTAATCTTGTCTGTACCTGGATGTGTTACTTTAAATTTGAAAACATGGTGGTGTATGTGTGTGTGTGTGTGTGTGTGTGTGTGTAGGGATCTATTTGTTGTCTTACCTTTGCCTATTTGATTTGGAACTGATGAAGAAGCAAAGAGAACAGAAAAGCTGTTACATGACCAAGCTATTTTGTCTAACAAACTACACAAAACAATCAAATTTTGTTCTTTTTAGACATGTTTTACCTCCGTCGTAGTTCTCCTTCAGTGTTTCAGCCCACAGTTTAAGTTTCATTCTCATCAGTATATCCACTGTCACAGTAACCGCACCGTTGTAGCCATAAGTCTGCACCAAAAGATCCACAGTGCGCAGCCTATCCACCCCATCAACTCGCGACTTTGGAATATGAGGGATTCCTTCGAGAACATTACTGGACAGAAACCACTGAAAAGTCCTTAGCTCTTTATCAAGCAGCTCCTCCAAAGTGGCCAAGAGCAGCTCTGGGACACGAGCCATGGCTGGTCATGTGATCAACCAGTCCTGTCGTCCATCCTCTGGCTGAAGGAACATTCAAATGCAGAAACAGTTTCAGTTTTGAGCTAATGTACTGTACTTTACCCTCCTCACTTTACGTCAAGCTCAAGCACCGTCACAGCACATACTAAACAGCTTTGTTCATCCTGCCCCCATAATCAGTTTCCCATGACAGTGATTCTGTCTACATTCCATTCACGAAGAAACAAGTTGAGCCAGTCCAATCAAGTGGGTGATATACAGGTAAGGGGGTGCTTATGAAAAGCATAATAGTGAAGTAAAAAAGGCAGGGAGTCTGCCCAGTTCATTACACAACATTATTAGTTTCACTCTGTGTCACATTTACAGTTAGTTCTTGTTTTAGTGACCAGTTAAACCAAAATAGAAGTAACACACATGTCCTCCCATCATGAGGTGCAGGACACTAGGCGTGTTTGCATGTCTTTTTGATGAATGGATACTAACTAATGTATACTTCCTTAAAACCTCTTTGAAATGGTCTCATAGATAAGAACAGGAAAGGGAGCTGAGTAGAACTGTGGTTACAATAACTAGTACAATAAATACACAACAATGCTTCACAGTAGGTATTTAAATTCAAATAATGCATTACATCCAGTCTGTGTTCATGTGTCAACTCAGTCACCGTAACATTAATTAGCATAATTCTCCAGTTTTTGGTTGCTTTTGGATAAAAACACACTGTATATATCTCTGATGGCACTCTTCAAATGGCATGGTTGCTAAACAGGCAGCAGGAGAAGAACTCAAATGCAGACAAAAGACTGATGCAGTAAAATAATTTAATAACTAAAGACTTACAGAGTCCAAAAAAACAGGCTGGAAACAAACAAACTCCAAACATTAACAGTAACCAGTAGAAAAGCCAATAGGGAAAACCCGGGGGAGGGGAAAAAACCAGGAACACTGAAAACCCTGACTCACGCTTGGAAATAGGCTAGTTCTTTAAACAATGGAGAGACGAGAAACAAAGGGAGCTCACAGACACAAGGCAACAAGAGTGGTATGAGGGACAGGTAGCCAGAGGGCCAAATTACTAGGTCAAAAACACAGGGCAGGGCTAATAACAAAATGCAAGAAAACAGGTTGTGAGAATATCAAAAAAACAGGAAGTAATGGTAAGAAACGTATTGTAACTGGAGATACTGTGAGATGAAAACTCTGTCACTGCCACTGTTCATCATGTTATTCCATTATACCCACTGCTCCCCCTCCCAAATCAACTTATTTTAATAGTTTTAGGACCTTTTAAGATGCTGAGCTAACAGACATCTCAACTGATGAACACACTTTTATTTCAAACTTTGAAACAGAAACAAACTAATGATCATTCAAATGTATCTACAGTAGCTTTAAGAAACTAATGTTAATGATTATGCTTGCATTTCTGATTATTGACAGGTTGACCCATTACGTCTATTTTCTATAAATAATTCACATCAGTGTGTTCCTGGTGTTTCAGACCCAGACAGGTCACTGAGTGACTGGTCATCTGCGCCATCATACTTCATCAGCCAATTCATTGACCACACGTAGGGGTGACCATTTGGTCAAATCCAGGTCTATGTATTACTCTTAAACCACTTTAAACACTGCAATACAAGCATCATGATCACACAGACATTGATCTATGTCCATACTGATAAACACTGGAACACACTGGGATGAATAGCATCCTCCTTTCAGGCAGCAGGACAGCAGGAAGGAAAGTCTGAGGTGGAAGTAGAGAGCAGCAACAAGAGCAGCTAACGGTACTGACAACCCAAATCGTGTTTTCTCTGAAAACTGAGACTTAGGTGGTCCACCTGTTGAAACCAACCTCTCTCCCTGAACTGTCTGAAAGGCTCTACGATGATCAGGTGATGCAAATCGTTTGTGCCCAAGCAGGAGGTTTCCTGTTGTAGGCAAGTATCCCCTTGTTCTGCTCCTTTTGACCACATGCATTAGGTCCATCCAAAGGCTCCACAAATGTATCAGAATATGGATTCTCCAGAACTTTGAGGAGCGTGTTGACCTACAAGACAAGGTGCACATAGGATGACTTCAATAGTGCTCAACAGTGACCACTTTTCTAACAGCTTTGATTCCAGGAAATGAATGGCATTTTTATTCCTGGAAGCACACTGTTGAGCTGAGGCAAAAATTAGGGATGATGTCAAACATTTAAATTTACACATAATCATTGTTCTTTACAATCTCCATTGACACAACTTAGTTCTCCATGTACCCCTGACTGCAGACCCGCAGACACATTGAGGGGTGGGGTTAAACGTTGAGGGGCGGGGTCAAACGTTTAACTCCGCCTAGTCTCCAACCGTCCACTACCCAACTCATTTAATACAATGTGGGACTAGAAACCCTAATGGATGTGGCGAAATGCAGCGATTTAAACATAATTAACTTAATCTTTGGTTTTACTAATTATGAAATACAATATTGACACATTTCACAAAACATTAAATACTTCAATAATGCATTAAATGATAAAAAAGTAGAATATTTGAATGTGTATTTATCATAATGAATTGCAACGTGATACTTTCTGAATGTCATCAAAATCAAACTATCATGAGACATAATATATATCATATATATTATATAATGTATATAATATGTATATATATATATATATACATATATATATATACTATAAATATATATATATATATATATATATATATATATATATATATAATAACACCAATAATTCTGCAAATAAGTTTAATAACATATATACAACCATAATAACAACAACAATAATTAGATTAGATACTTTATTCATCCCACAGTG